>NC_088217.1:36786452-36956452 GCF_036934945.1 Oncorhynchus masou masou
GTGTGTCCTACAGCTTGTATGTGTCTCCTACAGTGGAGTGTGTGTCTCCTTCAGTGTGTGTGTGACTCCTTCCGTGTGTGCGTTTCTCCTTCAGTGGAGTGTGCGTCTCTTACAGAGTGTCTGAGGTCACGGGTCCTGATTTTAGTCCAACACTAAAAACACATATTCCATGTTCATACCCTCATTTTTGCCCATATTTGTATATCTCCAGTATGTGATTGTACATACACTGAACAAAAATATAAATGCAACAATCAACAATTTCAAAGATTCAAAGTTACTTAAATCTTTTGTCTTGCCCATTCACCCTCAATGGTATACATACACAATCCATGTCTCAATTGTCTCAAGGCTTCAAAGTTTTTCTTTAACATGTCTCCTCCCCTTCATCTACACTGATTGAAGTGGATTTAACAGTTGACATCAATAAGGGATCATAGCTTTCACCTGGATTCACCTGGCCAGTCTGTGTCATGGAAAGAGCAGGTGTTCCTAATGTTTTGTACAGTCAGTGTATTTGTTTTTAGTTATTTATTTAACATTTATTTAACTAGGTAAGTCAGTTAAGAACAAATTCTTATTTACAATGACGGCCTACCAAAAGGCAAAAGGACCCCTGTGGGGATGGGATCATTTTAAAAAATTAAAATCTAAATATAGGACAAAACACACATCACAACAAGAGAGAAAAAACACTACATAAGGAGAGACCTAAGACAACAACATAGCATGGCAGCAACACATGACAACATAGCATGGCAGCAACACATGACAACACAGCATGGTAGCAACACAACATAACAACAACATGGTAGCAACACAACATGGTAGCAGCACAAAAACATGGCACAAACATTATTGGGCACAGACAACAGCACAAAGGTCAGGAGGTAGAGACAACAATACATAATGCAAAGCAGCCACAACTGTCAGTAAGAGTCTGTATGTATCTGTGTTGCCAGTGTGTTGTGTCAGTGTTGCCAGTGTGTTGTGTCTTTGTTGGCAGTGTGTTGTGTCTTTGTTGGCAGTGTATTGTGTCAGTGTTGCCAGAATGTTATGTCTTTGTTGGCAGTGTGTTGCCAGTGTGTTGTGTCTTTGTTGCCAGTGTGTTGTATTAGTGTTGGCAGTGTGTTGTATTAGTGTTGCCAGTGTGTTGTATTTGTTGGAAGTTTGTTGTATTAGTGTTGCCAGTGTGTTGTGTCAGTGTTGCCAGTGTGTTGTCTTTGTTGCCAGTGTGTTGTGCCAGTGTTGCCAGTGTGTTGTGTCTTTGCTGCCAGTGTGTTGTGTCTTTGTTAGCAGTGTGTTGTGTCTTTGTTAGCAGTGTGTTGGGTCTTTGTTAGCAGTGTGTTGTGTCTCTGTTAGCAGTGTGTTGTGTCTCTGTTAGCAGTGTGTTGTGTCTTTGTTAGCAGTGTGTTGTGTCTTTGTTGCCAGTGTGTTGTGTCTTTGTTGCCAGTGTGTTGTGTCTTTGTTGCCAGTGTGTTGTGTCTTTGTTAGCAGTGTGTTGTGTATTTGTTGCCAGTGTGTTGTGTCGTTGTTAGCAGTGTGTTGCGTCTTTGTTAGCAGTGTGTTATGTTTTTTTTGGTAGTGTGTTGTGTCTTTGTTGCCAGTGTGTTGTGTCTTTGTTGCCAGTGTGTTGTGTCAGTGTTGCCAGTGTGTTGTGTCAGTGTTGCCAGTGTGTTGTGTCTTTGTTGGAACACACGCTCACAGTGTGTTGTGTCTTTGTTGGAACACACGCTGCTGCTGCTCTGTAATCAAGCAATGATGATGATCCTCTGTTCCTTTGTTTTGACTTCCTGTATCTGATCCATCACTCTAACTCTCTGAATACAAACACACAGATGAGCACACAGCCTACTCTTGGCCACTACTCTGTCATTTACCCCCTTTCATATCTGAACATGGTTATTTTGGGCTCCCGGGTGGTACAGCGGTCAAAGTCACTGCATTTCCGTGCTAGAGGTGTCATTACAGACACCCCGGTTCAAATCCATGCTGTATCACAACCAGCCGTGATTGGGAGTCCCATAGGGCGGCACACAATTGGCCCAGCAGCGTCTGGGTTTGGCTTGTGTAGGCCGTCATTGTAAAGAAGAATTTGTTCTTAACTGACTTGCCTCGTTAAATAAATGTTGCATAAAAATATATATATCAAAATCCCTCACCTATTTCAGAGTTCACTTTCTCTCTCATCTACTGCTGCTAGACCCCTTACGCACTACCATCGATCTGCACACTATCCACTGCCCAACACCCTACACTACCCCTACACACTCCCCTACACACGACACTCACTTACACACTACACTTCCCGTACACACTCCTCAACACACTACACTAAATTCCCCTACACACTACACTCCACCAAAACACTCCTCCACACACTCCACTCCCCTACACACTAAAGCTCCCCCTACACACTCCTCTACACACTACACAACCCCTACACACTCCTCTACACACTACACTACCCCTACACACTACACTCCCCTACACACTATACTTCCTCTACACACTACACTACATTCAACTCCACCTACACACTCCTCTACACACTACACTCACCGACACACTACACTCCCCCTACACACTCCCCTACACACTACACTACCCCTACACACTCCCCTACACACTACACTCCCCCTACACACAGCACTCCCCCATACACACTACATTACCCCTACACACTCCTCTACACACTACACTCCCCTACACACTACACTCCCTCTACACACTACACGCCTCCCTATACACTACCCTACACACTACACTCCCCCTACACACTCCTCTACAAACTACACTCAACCTACACACTCCTTTACACACTACACTCCCCTACACACTATACTCCCATTACACACTCCTCGACACACTACAGTCCCCCGACACACCACTTTACACACTACACTACCCCTACACACTACGCTACACACGACACTCCCCCTTACACACTACACTACCCCTATACACTCCCCTACACACTACACCACCCCTATACACTCCCCTACACACTACACTACCCCTACACACTCCTTTACATACGACACTCCCCTACACACAACACTCCCCCTACACACTACACTACCCCTATACAATCCACTACACACTACACTACACCTATACACTCCACTACACACTACACTACCCCTACACACTACACTACCCCTACACACACCCCCTACACACTCCTCTACACACTACACTACCCCAACAACCTCATCTACACACTACACTCCCCGACACACAACACTACCCCCCACACAACACACTCCTCTACACACTACACTCACTACCCCTACATCCTCCTCTACACACTACACTCCCCTACACACTACACTACCCATACACACTCCCCTACACACAACACTATCCCTACACACTCCCCTACACACTACACTCCCCAACACACTAAACTCCTCTACACATTCCTCTACACACTACACTCCCCTACACACAACACTCCCCCCTACACACTACACTACCCCTACACTCAACACTACACCTACACCCTCCCTTACACACTACACTACCCCTACACACGACATTCCCCTACACACTACACTACCCCTACACACTCCCCTACACACTACACTCCCCTACACACTACACTCCCCCTATACACTCCCCTACACACTACACTACCCCTACACACTCCCTTATACACTACACTACCCCTATACACTCCCCATACACACAACACTATCCCTACACACTCCCCTACACACTACACTACCCCATACACACTCCCCTACACACTACACTACCCAAACACACTACACTCCCCCTACACACTACTCTACACACTACAAGACCCCTACAGACAACACGACCCCTACACACTCCCCTACACACTACACTACCCCTATACACTCCCTTACACACTACACTACCCCTACACACTCCCCTACACACTACACTCCCCCTACACACTCCTCTACACACAACACTCCCCTACACACAACACTCCCCCCAACACACTACACTACCCCTATACACTCCCCTACACACTACACTCCCCCCTACACACTCCTCTACACACAACACTCCCCCACACAACACTCCCCCAACACACTACACTACCCCTACACACTCCCCTACACACTACACTCCCTCTACACACAACACTCCCCTACACACAACACTCCCCCCAACACACTACACTACCCCTACACACAACACTCCCCCTTCACACTGCACTACCCCTACACACTCCCTTACACACTACACTACCCCTACACACTACACTCCCCTACACACTACATAACCGCGACACACTCCTCTACACACTGCAGTACCCCTACACTCAACACTCCACCCTACACACTCCCCAAAACACGACCCCTACACACTCCACTCCCCTACACACTACACTTCCCATACACACTCCTCTACACACTACACTATCCCTACACACTCCCCTACACACTACACTCCCCCTACACACTCCCCTACACACTGCACTCCCCATCACACTGCACTCCCCCTACACACTCCTCTACACACTACACTCCCCGACACACTACACTCCCCCTACACACTCCCCTAAACACGACAATCCCCTACACACTACACTCCCCCTACACACTCTTCTACACACTACACTCCCCTACACACTACACTCCCTCTACACACTACACTCCTCCCTATACACTCCCCTACACACTACACTCCCCCTACACACTCCCCTACACACAACACTACCCCTACACACTCCCCTACACACTACACTACCCCATACACACTCCCCTACACACTACACTACCCCAACACACTACACTCCCCCTACACACTAATCTACACACCACACTCCCCTACACACTACACTCCCCCTACAGACAACACTACCCCTACACACTCCCCTACACACTACACTACCCCTATACACTCCCTTACACACTACACTACCCCTACACACTCCCCTACACACTACACTCCCCCTACACACAACACTCCCCTACACACAACACTCCCCCCAACACACTACACTACCCCTACACACAACACTCCCCCTTCACACTGCACTGCCCCTACACACTACACTACCCCTACACACTCCCTTACACACTACACTACCCCTACACACTACACTCCCCTACACACTACATAACCGCGACACACTCTTCTACACACTACAGTACCCCTACACACAACACTCCACCCTACACACTCCCCAAAACACGACCCCTACACACTCCACTCCCACATTTACATTTAACATTTAAGTCATTTAGCAGACGCTCTTAACCAGAGCGACTTACAAATTGGTGAATTCACCTTCTGACATCCAGTGGAACAGCCACTTTACAATAGTGCATCTAAATCATTAAGGGGGAGGGGGTGAGAAGGATTACTTATCCTATCCTAGGTATTCCTTGAAGAGGTGGGGTTTCAGGTGTCTCCGGAAGGTGGTGATTGACTCCGCTGTCCTGGTGTCGTGAGGAGTTTGTTCCACCATTGGGGGGCCAGAGCAGCGAACAGTTTTGACTGGGCTGAGCGGGAACTGTGCTTCCTCAGTGGTAGGGAGGCGAGCAGGCCAGAGGTGGATGAACGCAGTGCCCTTGTTTGGGTGTAGGGCCTGATCAGAGCCTGGAGGTACTGCGGTGCCGTTCCCTCACAGCTCCGTAGGCAAGCACCATGGTCTTGTAGCGGATGCGACTACAACTGGAAGCCAGTGGAGAGAGCGGAGGAGCGGGGTGACGTGAGAGAACTTGGGAAGGTTGAACACCAGACGGGCTGCGGCGTTCTGGATGAGTTGTAGGGGTTTGATGGCACAGGCAGGGAGCCCAGCCAACAGCGAGTTGCAGTAATCCAGACGGGAGATGATAAGTGCCTGGATTAGGACCTGCGCCGCTTCCTGTGTGAGGCAGGGTCGTACTCTGCGGATGTTGTAGAGCATGAACCTACAGGAACGGGCCACCGCCTTGATGTTAGTTAAGAACGACATGGTGTTGTCCAGGATCACGCCAAGGTTCTTAGCGCTCTGGGAGGAGGAAACAATGGAGTTGTCAACCGTGATGGCGAGATCATGGAACGGGCAGTCCTTCCCCGGGAGGAAGAGCAGCTCCGTCTTGCCGAGGTTCAGCTTGAGGTGGTGATCCGTCATCCACACTGATATGTCTGCCAGACATGCAGAGATGCGATTCGCCACCTGGTCATCAGAAGGGGAAAGGAGAAGATTAATTGTGTGTCGTCTGCATAGCAATGATAGGAGAGACCATGTGAGGTTATGACAGAGCCAAGTGACTTGGTGTATAGCGAGAATAGGAGAGGGCCTAGAACAGAGCCCTGGGGGACACCAGTGGTGAGAGCGCGTGGCGAGGAGACAGATTCTCGCCACGCCACCTGGTAGGAGCGACCTGTCAGGTAGGACGCAATCCAAGCGTGGGCCGCGCCGGAGATGCCCAACTCGGAGAGGGTGGAGAGGAGGATCTGATGGTTCACAGTGTCGAAGGCAGCCGATAGGTCTAGAAGGATGAGAGCAGAGGAGAGAGAGTTAGCTTTAGCAGTGCGGAGCGCCTCCGTGATACAGAGAAGAGCAGTCTCAGTTGAATGACTAGTCTTGAAACCTGACTGATTTGGATCAAGAAGGTCATTCTGAGAGAGATAGCGGGAGAGCTGGCCAAGGACGGCACGTTCAAGAGTTTTGGAGAGAAAAGAAAGAAGGGATACTGGTCTGTAGTTGTTGACATCGGAGGGATCGAGTGTAGGTTTTTCAGAAGGGTGCGACTCTCGCTCTCTTGAAGACGGAAGGGACGTAGCCAGCGGTCAGGGATGAGTTGATGAGCGAGGTGAGGTAAGGGAGAAGGTCTCCGGAAATGGTCTGGAGAAGAGGAGGGGATAGGGTCAAGCAGGCAGGTTGTTGGGCGGCCGGCCGTCACAAGAAGCGAGATTTCATCTGGAGAGAGAGGGGAGAAAGAGGTCAGAGCACAGGGTAGGGCAGTGTGAGCAGAACCAGCGGTGTCGTTTGACTTAGCAAACGAGGATCGGATGTCGTCGACCTTCTTTTCAAAATGGTTGACGAAGTCATCTGCAGAGAGGGAGGAGGGGGAGGAGAGGGGGAGGAGGATTCAGGAGGGAGAAGGTGGCAAAGAGCTTCCTAGGGTTAGAGGCAGATGCTTGGAATTTAGAGTGGAAGAAAGTGGCTTTAGCAGCAGAGACAGAGGAGGAAAATGTAGAGAGGAGGGAGTGAAAGGATGCCAGGTCCGCAGGGAGGCGAGTTTTCCTCCATTTCCGCTCGGCTGCCCGGAGCACTGTTCTGTGAGCTCGCAGTGAGTCGTCGAGCCACGGAGCGGGAGGGGAGGACCGAGCCGGCCTGGAGGATAGGGGACATAGAGAGTCAAAGGATGCAGAAAGGGAAGAGAGGAGGGTTGAGGAGGCAGAATCAGGAGATAGGTTGGAGAAGGTATGAGCAGAGGGAAGAGATGATAGGATGGAAGAGGAGAGAGTAGCGGGGAGAGAGAGCGAAGGTTGGGACGGCGCGATACCATCCGAGTAGGGGCAGTGTGGGAAGTGTTGGATGAAAGCGAGAGGGAAAAGGATACAAGGTAGTGGTCGGAGACTTGGAGGGGAGTTGCAATGAGGTTAGTGGAAGAACAGCATCTAGTAAAGATGAGGTCGAGCGTATTGCCTGCCTTGTGAGTAGGGGGGGAAGGTGAGAGGGTGAGGTCAAAAGAGGAGAGGAGTGGAAAGAAGGAGGCAGAGAGGAATGAGTCAAAGGTAGACGTGGGGAGGTTAAAGTCGCCCAGGACTGTGAGAGGTGGGCCGTCCTCAGGAAAGGAGCTTATCAAGGCATCAAGCTCAACACTCCCCCTACACACAACACTCCCCTACACACTCCGTTACACACTACACTCCCCTTCACACAACACTCCCCCTACACACAACACTCCCCTACACACTCCGTTACACACTACACTCCCCTACACACAACACTCCCCCTACACACTACACTCCCCTACACACAACACTCCCCCTACACACTACACTCACCCTACAGACAACACTACCCCTACACACTCCCCTACACACTACACTACCCCTATACACTCCCCTACACACTACACTACCCCTACACACTCCCCCACACTACACTACCCCTACACACTCCTCTACACACTACACTACACCAACACAATACACTCCCCCTACACACTACTCTACACACTACACTCACCCTACAGACAACACGCCCCAGACACACAACACTCCCCCTACACACAACTCTACACACTGCACTCCCCTACACACTACACTACCCCTACACACTCCCCTACACACTACACTACCCCTACACACTCCCCTACACAGTACACTACCCCAACACACTCCCCTACATACTACACTCCCCCTACACACTCCTCTACACAGTACACTCCCTCTACACACTACACTCCTCCCTATACACTCCCCCGACACACTCCATTACACACTACACTCCCCTACACACTACACTTCCCCTACATACTCCTCTACACACTACACTCCCCCTACACACCCCTTTACACACTACACTACCCCTACACACTCCTCTACACACGACACTCCCCTACACACAACACTCCCCCCTACACACTACACTACCCCTATACACTCCCTACACACAACACTACCCCTATACACTCCCCTACACACTACACTACCCCTACAGACTCCCCTACACACTACACTTCCCCTACACACTCCTCTACACACTACACTCCTCTACACACAACACTCCCCCCTACACACTACTCTACACACGACACTCTCCTACACACTACACTACCCCTACACACTCCCCTAAACACTACACTACCCCTACACACTCCCCTACACACTACACTACCCCAACACACTACACTCCCCCTTCACACTACTCTACACACTACACTCCCCTACACACTACACTCCCCCTACAGACAACACTACCCCTACACACTCCCCTACACACTACACTCCCCCAACACACTCCCCTACACACTGCATTCCACTACACACTACACTCCTCCCTATACACTCCCCTACACACTACACTCCCCCTACACACTCCTCCACACACTACACTCCCCTACACACTCCTCTACACACGACACTCCCCTACACACAACACTCCCCCTACACACTACACTACCCCTATACACTCCCCTACACACTACACTACCCCTACACACACCCCCTACACACTCCTCTACACACTACACTAACCCTACAACCTCCTCTACACACTAAACTCCTCTACACACTACAATACAATACCCCTATATCCTCCTCTACACACTACACTCCCCTACACACTCCCTTGCACACTACACTACCCCTATACACTCCCCTACACACAACGCTACCCCTACACACTCCCCTACACACAACACTCCCCCTACACACAACACTCCCCTACACACTACACTACCCCTACACACTCCCCTACACACTACACTCCCCCGACACACTACTCTACAAACTACACTCCCCTACACACTACACTCCCCCTACAGACAACACTCCCCCTACACTCTCCTTTACACACTACCCTCCACTACACAATACACTCCACATACACACTCCTTTACACACGACACTCCCCTACACACAACACTCCCCATACACACTACACTACCCCTATACACTCCCCTACACACTACACTATCCCTATACTATCCACTACACACTACACTACCCCTACACACTACCCTACACACTACACTCCCCTACACACTACACTACCCCTACACACTCCTCTACACACGACACTCCCCTACACACAACACTCCCCATACACACTACACTACCCCTATACACTCCCCTACACACTACACTACCCCTATACACTCCATTACACACTACACTACCCCTACACACTCCTCTACACACGACACTCCCCTACGCACAACACTCCCCCTACACACTACACTACCCCTACACACAACACGACCCCGATACACTCCCCTACACACAACACTACTCCTACACACTCCCCTACACACAACACTCCACTACACACTACACTATCCCTACACACTCCCCTACACACTACACTACCCCAACACAGTACACTCCCCCTACACACTACTCTCCACACAACACTACCCCGACACACTCCCCTACACACTACACTCCCCCTACACACAACACTCCCCCTACACACAACACTCCCCTACACACAACACTCCCCTACACACAACACTCCCCCTACACACAACACTCCCCCTACACACTCCGTTACACACTACACTCCCCTACACACTACACTAACCCTTAACACAACACTCCCCCTACACACAACACTCCCCTACACACAACACTCCCCCTAAACACAACACTCCCCTACACACAACACTCCCCCTACACACAACACTCCCCTACACACTCCCTTACACACTACACCCCCCTACACACAACACTCCCCCTACACACTACACTCCCCTACACACAACACTCCCCCTACACACAACACTCCCCTACACACTCCGTTACACACTACACTCCCCAACACACAACACTCCCCCCTACACACTACACTACCCCTATACACTCCCCAACACACAACACTCCCCCCTACACACTACACTACCCTTTTACACTCCTCTACACACTACACTACCCCTTTACACTCCCCTCCACACAACACTACCCCTACACACTCCCCTACACACGACACTCCCCTACACACTACACTACCCCTTTACACTCCCCTACACACTACACTACCCCTATACACTCCCCTTCACACTACACTACCCCTACACACTGCCCTACACACTACACTCCCCCTACAAAATCCTCTACACACTACACTACACTCCACTACACACAACACTCCCCCTACACACTACATAACCGCGACACACTCCTCTACACACTACACTCCCCCTACAGACAACACTACCCCTACACACTCCCCTACACACAACACTCCCCTTACACACCCCTCACCACACAACACTACCCCAAACACACTCCTCTTCACACAACACTACCCCCTACACACTCCTCTACACACTACACTCCTCTACACACACACTACCCCCTACACACTCCCTACACACAACACTACCCCTACACACTCCCCTACACACTACACTCCCCTACACTCTACACTCCCCCTACACACTCCTCTACACACTACACTACCCCTACACACTCCACTACACACAACACTCCCCCACACACAACACTCCCTCCTACACACTACACTACCCCTAAACACTCCCCTACACACTACACTACCCCTATACACTCCCCTACACACTACACTACCCCTACACACTCCCCTACACACTACACAACCCCTACACACTACACTACTCTACACACTACACTCACCCTACAGACAACACTACCCCTACACACTACACGCCCCCGACACACTCCCTACACACTACACTACCCCCTACACAGTCCTCTACACACAACATTACCCCCTACACACTCGTCTACACACAACACTACCCCCCTACACACTCCTCTACACTACACTCCCCTACACTCTACACTCCCCCTACACACTCCTCTACACACTACACTCCCCCTACACACCTCTACACACGACACTCCCCTACACACAACACTCCCCCTACACACTACACTACCCCTATACACTCCCCTACACACAACACTCCCCCAACACACTACACTCCCCCTACACACTACTCTACACACTACACTCACCTTACAGACAACACTACCCATACACACTCCCCTACACACTACACTACCCCTATACACTCCCCTACACACTACACTACCCCTACACACTCCCCTACACACTACACTACCCCTACACACTCCCCTACACACTACACTACCCCAACACACTACACTCCCCCTACACACTACTCTACACACTACACTCACCCTACAGACAACACGCCCCCGACACACAACACTCCCCCTACACACAACTCTACACACTGCACTCCCCTACACACTACACTACCCCTACACACTCCCCTACACACTACACTACCCCTACACACTCCCCTACACAGTACACTACTCCAACACACTCCCTACACACTACACTCCCCTACACACTCCACTCCCTACACAGTACACTCCCTCTACACACTACACTCCTCCCTATACACTCCCCCGACACACTCCATACACACTACACTCCCCTACACACTACACTTCCCCCTACATACTCCCCGACACACTACACTCCCCCTACACACCCCTTTACACACTACACTTCCCCTACACACTACACTACCCCAACACACTACACTCCCCTACACACTACTCTACACACTGCACTCCCCTACACACTACACTACCCCTACACACTACACTACCCCTACACACTCCCCTACACACTACACTACCCCAACACACTCCCCTACACTCCTCTACACACTACACTCCCCCTACACACCCCTTTACACACTACACTACCCCTACACACTCCTCTACACACAACACTCCCCTACACACAACACTCCCCCCTACACACTACACTACCCCTATACACTCCCCTACACACTACACTACCCCTATACACTCCCCTACACACTACACTACCCCTACACACTCCCCTACACACTACACTTCCCCTACACACTCCTCTACACACTACACTCCCCTACACACAACACTCCCCCCTACACACTACTCTACACACGACACTCCCCTACACACTACACTACACCTACACACTCCCCAGCACACAACACTCCCCCCTACACACTACACTACCCTTTTACACTCCTCTACACACTACACTACCCCCGTACACTACCCTCCACACTACACTACCCCTACACACTGCCCTACACACTACACTCCCCTACACACTACACTACCCCTTTACACTCCCCTACACACTACACTACCCCAAAACACTCCCCTTCACACTACACTACCCCTACACACTGCCCTACACACTACACTCCCCCTACAAAATCCTCTACACACTACACTACACTCCACTACAAACAAAACTCCCCCTACACACTACATAACCGCGACACACTCCTCTACACACTACACTCCCCCTACAGACAACACTACCCCTACACACTCCCCTACACACAACACTCCCCTTACACACCCCTCACCACACAACACTACCCCAAACACACTCCTCTTCACACAACACTACCCCCTACACACTCCTCTACACACTACACTCCTCTACACACAACACTACCCCCTATACACTCCTCTACACACAACACTACCCCCTACACACTCCTCTACACACTACACTCCCCTACACTCTACACTCCCCCTACACACTCCTCTACACACTACACTACCCCTACACACTCCACTACACACAACACTCCCCCACACACAACACTCCCTCCTACACACTACACTACCCCTAAACACTCCCCTACACACTACACTACCCCTATACACTCCCCTACACACTACACTACCCCTACACACTCCCCTACACACTACACTACCCCTACACACTACACTACTCTACACACTACACTCACCCTACAGACAACACTACCCCTACACACTACACGCCCCCGACACACTCCCCTACACACAACACTACCCCCTACACAGTCCTCTACACACAACATTACCCCCTACACACTCGTCTACACACAACACTACCCCCTACACACTCCTCTACACACTACACTCCCCTACACTCTACACTCCCCCTACACACTCCTCTACACACTACACTACCCCTACACACTCCTCTACACACGACACTCCCCTACACACAACACTCCCCCCTACACACTACACTACCCCTACACACTCCCCTACACACTACACTACCCCAACACACTACACTCCCCCTACACACTACTCTACACACTACACTCACCTTACAGACAACACTACCCATACACACTCCCCTACACACTACACTACCCCTATACACTCCCCTACACACTACACTACCCCTACACACTCCCCTACACACTACACTACCCCTACACACTCCCTACACACTACACTACCCCAACACACTACACTCCCCCTACACACTACTCTACACACTACACTCACCCTACAGACAACACGCCCCCGACACACAACACTCCCCCTACACACAACTCTACACACTGCACTCCCCTACACACTACACTACCCCTACACACTCCCCTACACACTACACTACCCCTACACACTCCCATACACAGTACACTACTCCAACACACTCCCCTACATACTACACTCCCCCTACACACTCCTCTACACAGTACACTCCCTCTACACACTACACTCCTCCCTATACACTCCCCCGACACACTCCATTACACACTACACTCCCCTACACACTACACTTCCCCTACATACTCCCCTACACACTACACTCCCCCTACACACCCCTTTACACACTACACTTCCCCTACACACTACACTACCCCAACACACTACACTCCCCCTACACACTACTCTACACACTGCACTCCCCTACACACTACACTACCCCTACACACTACACTACCCCTACACACTCCCCTACACACTACACTACCCCAACACACTCCCCTACATACTCCTCTACACACTACACTCCCCCTACACACCCCCTTTACACACTACACTACCCCTACACACTCCTCTACACACACACTCCCTACACACAACACTCCCCCCTACACACTACACTACCCCTATACACTCCCCTACACACTGCACTACCCCTATACACTCCCCTACACACTACACTACCCCTACACACTCCCCTACACACTACACTTCCCCTACACACTCCTCTACACACTACACTCCCCTACACACAACACTCCCCCCTACACACTACTCTACACACGACACTCCCCCTACACACTACACTACCCCTACACACTCCCCTAAACACTACACTACCCCTACACACTCCCCTACACACTACACTACCCCAACACACTACACTCCCCCTTCACACTACTCTACACACTACACTCCCCCTACACACTACACTCCCCCCTACAGACAACACTACCCCTACACACTCCCCTACACACTACACTACCCCTACACACTCCCCTACACACTACACTACCCCTACACACTCCCCTAAGCACTACACTACCCATACACACTCCCCTACACACTACACTACCCCAACACACTACACTCCCCCTACACACTACTCTACACACTGCACTCCCCTACACACTACACTACCCCTACACACTACACTACCCCTACACACTCCCCTACACACTACACTACCCCAACACACTCCCCTACATACTACACTCCACCTACACACTCCTCTACACAGTACACTCCCTCTACACACTACACTCCCCCTACACACTACATAACCGCGACACACTCCTCTACACACTACACTCCCCCTACAGACAACACTACCTCTACACACTCCCCTACACACAACACTCCCCCTACACACTCCTCAACATACAACACTACCCCCTACACACTCCTCTAAACACAACACTACCCCCACACACTCCTCTACACACTACACTCCCCTACACACAACACTACCCCTACACACTCCTCTACACACAACACTACCCCCCTACACACTCCTCTACACACTACACTCCCCTACACTCTACACTCCCCTACACACTCCACAAAAACACACTACACTACCCTACACACTCCTCTACACACTACACTCCCCTACACACAACACTCCCCCTACACACTACACTACCCCTATACAGTCCCCTACACACTACACTACCCCTATACAATCCCCTACACACTACACTACCCCTACACACTCCCCCTACACACTACACTACCCCTACACACTCCTCTACACACACTCCTTTACACACAACACTCCCCCCTACACACTACACTACCCCCTATACACTCCCCTACACACTACACTACCCCTACACACTCCCCTACACACTACACTACCCCTACACACTCCCCTACACACTACACTACCCCTACACACTCCCCTACACACTACACTCCCCCACACACTCCTCTACACACTACACTCCCCTACACACAACACTCCCCCCCCTACACACTACTCTACACACGACACTCCCTACACACTACACTACCCCTACACACTCCCCCTAAACACAACACTACCCCTACACACTCCCCTACACACTACACTACCCCAACACACTACACTCCCCCTTCACACTACTCTACACACTACACTCCCCTACACACTACACTCCCCCTACAGACAACACTACCCCTACACACTACACTACCCCTAAACACTCCCTACACACTACACTACCCCTACACACTCCCCTACGCACTACACTACCCCTACACACTCCCCTACACACTACACTACCCCAACACACTACACTCCCCCTACACACTACTCTACACACTGCACTCCCCTACACACTACACTACCCCTACACACTACACTACCCCTACACACTCCCCTACACACTACACTACCCCAACACACTCCCCTACATACAACACTCCCCCTACACACTCCTATACACAGTACACTCCCTCTACACACTGCACTCCTCCCTATACACTCCCCTACACACTACTCTCCCCTACACACTGCCCTACACACTACACTCCCCCTACAAAATCCTCTACACACTACACTCCCCTACACACAACACTCCCCCCAACACACTACACTACCCCTACACACAACACCCCCCCTACACACTACATAACCGTGACACACTCCTCTACACACTACACTCCCCCTACAGACAACACTACCTCTACACACTCCCCTACACACAGCACTCCCCCTACACACTCCTCAACACACAACACTACCCCCTACACACTCCTCTACACACAACACTACCCCCTACACACTCCTCTACACACTACACTCCCCTACACACAACACTATCCCCTACACACTCCTCTACACAGAACACTACCCCCTACACACTCCACTACACACTACACTCCCCTACACTCTACACTCCCCCTACACACTCCTCTACACACTACACTACCCCTACACACTCCTCTACACACGACACTCCCCTACACACAACACTCCCCCCTACACACTACACTACCCCTATACAGTCCCCTACAAACTACACTACCCCTATACACTCCCCTACACACTACACTACCCCTACACACTCCCCTACACACTACACTACCCCTACACACTCCCCTACACACTACACTACCCCAACACACTCCCCTACATACTACACTCCACCTACACACTCCTCTACACAGTACACTCCCTCTACACACTACACTCCCCCTACACACTACATAACCGCGACACACTCCTCTACACACTACACTCACCCTACAGACAACACTACCTCTACACACTCCCCTACACACAACACTCCCCCTACACACTCCTCAACACACAACACTACCCCCTACACACTCCTCTAAACACAACACTACCCCCTACACACTCCTCTACACACTACACTCCCCTACACACAACACTACCCCCTACACACTCCTCTACACACAACACTACCCCCTACACACTCCTCTACACACTACACTCCCCTACACTCTACACTCCCCCTACACACTCCACAAAAACACACTACACTCCCCCTACACACTACTCTACACACTGCACTCCCCTACACACTACACTACCCCTACACACTACACTACCCCTACACACTCCCCTACACACTACACTACCCCAACACACTCCCCTACATACAACACTCCCCCCTACACACTCCTATACACAGTACACTCCCTCTACACACTACACTCCTCCCTATACACTCCCCCTACACACACTACTCTCCCCTACACACTGCCCTACACACTACACTCCCCTACAAAATCCTCTACACACTACACTCCCCTACACACAACACTCCCCCCAACACACTACACTACCCCTACACACAACACTCCCTACACACTACATAACCGTGACACACTCCTCTACACACTACACTCCCCCTACAGACAACACTACCTCTACACACTCCCCTACACACAACACTCCCCCTACACACTCCTCAACACACAACACTACCCCCTACACACTCCTCTACACACAACACTACCCCCTACACACTCCTCTACACACTACACTCCCCTACACACAACACTACCCCCTACACACTCCTCTACACACAACACTACCCCCTACACACTCCACTACAAACTACACTCCCCTACACTCTACACTCCCCCTACACACTCCTCTACACACTACACTACCCCTACACACTCCTCTACACACGACACTCCCCTACACACAACACTCCCCCCTACACACTACACTACACCTATACAGTCCCCTACACACTACACTACCCCTATACACTCCCCTACACACTACACTACCCCTACACACTCCCCTACACACTACACTACCCCTACACACTCCCCTACACACTACACTACCCCAACACACTACACTCCCCCTACACAACACACTACCCCTAAACACTCCCCTACACACTACACTACCCCTACACACTACACACTACACTACCCCTACACACTCCCCTACACACTACACTACCCCTAACACACCACCACACTACACACTACACTACCCCTATACACTCCCCTACACACTACACTACCCCTATACACTCCCCCCCCTACACACTACACTACCCCTACACACTCACCTACACACTACACTACCCCTATACACTCCCCTACACACTACACTACCCCTATACACTCCCCTACACACTACACTACCCCCTACACACTCCTCTACACACAACACTACCCCCTACACACTCCTCTACACACTACACTCCCCTACACACAACACTACCCCCTACACACTCCTCTACACACAACACTACCCCCTACACACTCCACTACAAACTACACTCCCCTACACTCTACACTCCCCCTACACACTCCCCTACACATTACACTACCCCTATACACTCCCCTACACACTACACTACCCCTACACACTCCCCTACACACTACACTTCCCCTACACACTCCCCTACACACTACACTACCCCAACACACTACACTCCCCCTACACACTACTCTACACACTGCACTCCCCTACACACTACACTACCCCTACACACTACACTACCCCTACACACTCCCCTACACACTACACTACCCCAACACACTCCCCTACATACTCCTCTACACACTACACTCCCCCTACACACCCCTTTACACACTACACTACCCCTACACACTCCTCTACACACGACACTCCCCTACACACAACACTCCCCCTACACACTACACTACCCCTATACACTCCCCTACACACTACACTACCCCTATACACTCCCCTACACACTACACTACCCCTACACACTCCCCTACACACTACACTACCCCTATACACTCCCCTACACACTACACTACCCCTACACACTCCCCTACACACTACACTCCCCCCTACACACTCCTCTACACACTACACTCCAAATACACACAACACTCCCCCCCTACACACTACCTACACACGACACTCCCTACACACTACACTACCCCCTACACACTCCCCCTAAACACTACACTACCCCTACACACTCCCCTACACACTACACTACCCCAACACACTACACTCCCCCTTCACACTACTCTACACACTACACTCCCTACACACTACACTCCCCTACAGACAACACTACCCCTACACACTCCCCTACACACTACACTACCCCTACACACTCCCCTACACACTACACTACCCCTACACACTCCCCTACGCACTACACTACCCCTACACACTCCCCTACACACTACACTACCCCAACACACTACACTCCCCCTACACACTACTCTACACACTGCACTCCCTACACACTACACTACCCCTACACACTACACTACCCCTACACACTCCCCTACACACTACACTACCCCAACACACTCCCCTACATACTACACTCCCCTACACTCTACACTCCCCCTACACACTCCTCTACACACTACACTACCCCTACACACTCCTCTACACAAGACACTCCCCACACAACACTCCCCCCTACACACACTACACTACCCCTAAACACTCCCCTACACACTACACTACCCCTATACACTCCCCCTACACACCACACTACCCCTACACACTCCCTTATACACTACACTACCCCTAAACACTCCCCTACACACTACACTACCCAAACACACTACACTCCCCCCTACACACTACTCTACACACTACACTCACCTTACAGACAACACTACCCCTACACACTCCCTACACACTACACTACCCCTACACACTCCCCTACACACTACACTACCCCTACACACTCCCCTACACACTACACTACCCCAACACACTACACTCCCCCTACACACTACTCTACACACTACACTCACCCTACAGACAACACGCCCCGACACACAACACTCCCCCTACACACAACTCTACACACTGCACTCCCCTACACACTACACTACCCCTACACACTCCCCTACACACTACACTACCCCTACACACTCCCCTACACAGTACACTACTCCAACACACTCCCCTACACACTACACTACCCCTACACACTCCTCTACACACGACACTCCACCTACACACAACACTCCCCCCTACACACTACACTACCCCTATACACTCCCCTACACACTACACTACCCCTATACACTCCCTACACACTACACTACCCCTACACACTCCCTACACACTACACTTCCCCTACACACTCCTCTACACACTACACTCCCCTACACACAACACTCCCCCCACACTACTCTACACACCTACACTCCCCTACACACTACACTACCCCTACACACTCCCCTAAACACTACACTACCCCTACACACTCCCCTACACACTACACTACCCCAACACACTACACTCCCCCTTCACACTACTCTACACACTACACTCCCCTACACACTACACTCCCCCTACAGACAACACTACCTCTACACACTCCCCTACACACAACACTCCCCCTACACACTCCTCAACACACAACACTACCCCCTACACACTCCCCTAAACACAACACTACCCCCTACACACTCCTCTACACACTACACTCCCCTACACACAACACTACCTCTACACACTCCCCTACACACAACACTCCCCCTACACACTCCTCAACACACAACACTACCCCCTACACACTCCCCTAAACACAACACTACCCCCTACACACTCCTCTACACACTACACTCCCCTACACACAACACTACCCCCTACACACTCCTCTACACACAACACTACCCCCTACACACTCCTCTACACACTACACTCCCCTACACTCTACACTCCCCCTACACACTCCACAAAAACACACTACACTACCCCTACACACTCCTCTACACACGACACTCCCCTACACACAACACTCCCCCCTACACACTACACTACCCCTATACAGTCCCCTACACACTACACTACCCCTATACACTCCCCTACACACTACTCTACACACTGCACTCCCCTACACACTACACTACCCCTACACACTACACTACCCCTACACACTCCCCTACACACTACACTACCCCAACACACTCCCCTACATACTCCTCTACACACTACACTCCCCCTACACACCCCTTTACACACTACACTACCCCTACACACTCCTCTACACACGACACTCCCCTACACACAACACTCCCCCCTACACACTACACTACCCCTATACACTCCCCTACACACTACACTACCACTATACACTCCCCTACACACTACACTACCCCTACACACTCCCCTACACACTACACTTCCCCTACACACTCCTCTACACACTACACTCCCCTACACACAACACTCCCCCCTACACACTACTCTACACACGACACTCCCCTACACACTACACTACCCCTACACACTCCCCTAAACACTACACTACCCCTACACACTCCCCTACACACTACACTACCCCAACACACTACACTCCCCCTTCACACTACTCTACACACTACACTCCCCTACACACTACACTCCCCCTACAGACAACACTACCCCTACACACTCCCCTACACACTACACTACCCCTACACACTCCCCTACACACTAAACTACCCCTACACACTCCCCTACGCACTACACTACCCCTACACACTCCCCTACATACTACACTCCCCCTACACACTCCTCTACACAGTACACTCCCTCTACACACTACACTCCTCCCTATACACTACTCTACACACTGCACTCCCCTACACACTACACTACCCCAACACACTCCCCTACATACTACACTCCCCCTACACACTCCTCTACACAGTACACTCCCTCTACACACTACACTCCTCCCTATACACTCCCCTACACACTACTCTCCCCTACACACTGCCCTACACACTACACTCCCCCTACAAAATCCTCTACACCCTACACTCCCCTACACACAACACTCCCCCCAACACACTACACTACCCCTACACACAACACTCCCCCTACACACTACATAACCGCGACACACTCCTCTACACACTACACTCCCCCTACAGACAACACTACCTCTACACACTCCCCTACACACAACACTCCCCCTACACACTCCTCAACACACAACACTACCCCCTACACATTCCTCTACACACAACACTACCCCCTACACACTCCTCTACACACTACACTCCCCTACACACAACACTACCCCCTACACACTCCTCTACACACAACACTACCCCCTACACACTCCTCTACACACTACACTCCCCTACACTCTACACTACCCCTACACACTCCTCTACACACGACACTCCCCTACACACAACACTCCCCCCTACACACTACACTACCCCTATACAGTCCCCTACACACTACACTACCCCTATACACTCACCTACACACTACACTACCCCTACACACTCCCCTACACACTACACTACCCCTACACACTCCCCTACACACTACACTACCCCAACACACTACACTCCCCCTACACACTACTCTACACACTACACTCACCCTACAGACAACACTACCCCTACACACTCCCCTACATACTACACTACCCCTACACACTCCCCTACACACTACACACCCCTACACACTCCCCTACACACTACACTCCCCAACACACTACACTCCCCCTACACACTACTCTACACACTACACTCACCCTACAGACAACACTACCCCTACACACTCCCCTACACACTACACTACCCCAACACACTACACTCCCCCTACACACTACTCTACACACTACACTCACCCTACAGACAACACTACCCCTACACACTCCCCTACACACTACACTACCCCTACACACTCCCCTACACACAACACTACCCCTACACACTCCCCTACACACTACACTACCCCAACACACTACACTCACCCTACACACTACTCTACACACTGCACTCCCTACACACTACACTACCCCTACACACTACACTACCCCTACACACTCCCTACTCACTACACTACCCCAACACACTCCCGTACATACTACACTCCCCCTACACACTCCTCTACACACTACACTCACCCTACAGACAACACTACCCCTACACACTCCCCTACACACTACACTACCCCAACACATTACACTCCCCCTACACACTACTCTACAAACTACACTCACCCTACAGACAACACTACCCCTACACACTCCCCTACACACTACACTACCCCTACACACTCCCCTACACACTACACTACCCCTACACACTCCCCTACACGCTACACTACCCCAACACACTACACTCACCCTACACACTACTCTACACACTGCACTCCCCTACACACTACACTACCCCTACACACTACACTACCCCTACACACTCCCCTACTCACTACACTACCCCAACACACTCCCCTACACACTACTCTCCCCTACACACTCCTCTACACACTACACTCCCCCTACACACTCCATTACACACTATACTCCCCTACACACGACACTCCCCCTACACACTACTGTACACACTACACTCCCCCTACACTCTACACTCCCCCTACACACTCCTCTACACACTACACTACCCCTACACACTCCTCTACACACGACATTCCCCTACACACAACACTCCCCCCTACACACTACACTACCCCTATACAGTCCCCTACACACTACACTACCCCTATACACTCCCCTACACACTACACTACCCCTACACACTCCCCTACACACTACACTCCCCCTACACACTCCTCTACACACGACACTCCCCTACACACAACACTCCCCCCTACACACTACATTACCCTTATACACTCCCCTACACACTACACTACCCCTATACACTCCCCTACACACTACACTACCCCTACACACTCCCCTACACACTACACTTCCCCTACACACTCCTCTACACACTACACTCCCCTACACACAACACTCCCCCCTACACACTACTCTACACACGACACTCCCCTATACACTACACTACCCCTACACACTCCCCTAAACACTACACTACCCCTACACACTCCCCTACACACTACACTACCCCAACACACTACACTCCCCCTTCACACTACTCTACACACTACACTCTCCTACACACTACACTCCCCCTACAGACAACACTACCCCTACACACTCCCCTACACACTACACTACCCCTACACACTCCCCTACACACTACACTACCCCTACACACTCCCCTACGCACTACACTACCCCTACACACTCCCCTACACACTACACTACCCCAACACACTACACTCCCCCTACACACTACTCTACACACTGCACTCCACTACACACTACACTACCCCTACACACTACACTACCCACACACTCCCCTACACACTACACTACCCCAACACACTCCCTACATACTACACTCCCCCTACACACTCCTCTACACAGTACACTCCCCTACACACTACACTCCTACCTATACACTCCCTACACACTACTCTCCCCTACACACTACTCTCCCCTACACACTGCCCTACACACTACACTCCCCCTACAAAATCCCCTACACACTACACTCCCCCCAACACACTACACTACCCCTACACACTCCTCTACACACACACTCCCCTACACACAACACTCCCCCTACACACTACACTACCCCTATACAGTCCCCTACACACTACACTACCCCTATACACTTCCCCTACACACTACACTACCCCTACACACTCCCCTACACACTACACTACCCCTACACACTCCCCTACACACTACACTACCCCAACACACTACACACTACACTACCCCAACACACTACACTCCCCCTACACAACACACTACCCCTATACACTCCCCTACACACTACACTACCCCTACACACTCCCCTACACACTACACTACCCCTACACACTCCCCTACACACTACACTACCCCAACACACTACACTCCCCCTACACACTACTCTACACACTACACTCACCCTACAGACAACACTACCCCTACACACTCCCCTACACACTACACTACCCCTACACACTCCCCTACACACTACACTACCCCAACACACTACACTCCCCCTACACACTACTCTACACACTACACTCACCCTACAGACAACACTACCCCTACACACTCCCCTACACACTACACTACCCCAACACACTACACTCCCCTACACACTACTCTACACACTACACTCACCCTACAGACAACACTACCCCTAAACACTCCCCTACACACTACACTATCCCTACACACTCCCCTACACACTACACTACCCCTACACGCTACACTACCCCAACACACTACACTCACCCTACACACTACTCTACACACTGCACTCCCCTACACACTACACTACCCCTACACACTACACTACCCCTACACACTCCCCTACTCACTACACTACCCCAACACACTCCCGTACATACTACACTCCCCCTACACACTCCTCTACACAGTACACTCCCTCTACACACTACACTCCTCCCTATACACTCCCCTACACACTACTCTCCACTACACACTCCTCTACACACTACACTCCCCTACACACTCCATTACACACTATACTCCCTACACACGACACTCCCCTACACACTACTGTACACACTACACTCCCCCTACACACAACACTCCCCTACACACTTGATTCCCCTACACACTACACACTGCACTCCCTACACACTACACTACCCCTACACACTACACTACCCCTACACACTCCCCTACACACTACACTACCCCAACACACTCCCCTACATACTATACTCCCCCTACACACCCTCTACACAGTACACTCCCTCTACACACTACACTCCTCCCTATACACTCCCCTACACACTACTCTCCCCCCACACACTACTCTCCCCTACACACTGCCCTACACACTACACTCCCCCTACAAAATCCTCTACACACTACACTCCCCCCAACACACTACACTACCCCTACACACTCCTCTACACACGACACTCCCCTACACACAACACTCCCCCCTACACACTACACTCACCCTACAGACAACACTACCCCTACACACTCCCCTACACACTACACTACCCCTACACACTCCCCTACACACTACACTACCCCAACACACTACACTCCCCCTACACACTACTCTACACACTACACTCACCCTACACACTACACTACCCCTACACACTCCCCTATGCACTACACTACCCCTACACACTCCCCTACACACTACACTACCCCAACACACTACACTCCCCCTACACACTACTCTACACACTGCACTCCCCTACACACTACACTACCCCTACACACTACACTACCCCTACACACTCCCCTACACACTACACTACCCCAACACACTCCCCTACATACTACACTCCCCCTACACACTCCTCTACACAGTACACTCCCTCTACACACTACACTCCTCCCTATACACTCCCCTACACACTACTCTCCCCTACACACTACTCTCCCCTACACACTGCCCTACACACTACACTCCCCTTACAAAATCCTCTACACACTACACTCCCCCCAACACACTACACTACCCCTACACACTCCTCTACACACGACACTCCCCTACACACAACACTCCCCCCTACACACTACACTACCCCTATAAAGTCCCCTACACACTACACTACCCCTATACACTCCCCTACACACTACACTACCCCTACACACTCCCCTACACACTACACTACCCCTACACACTCCCCTACACACTACACTACCCCAACACACTACACTCCCCTACACAACACACTACCCCTATACACTCCCCTACACACTACACTACCCCTACACACTCCCCTACACACTACACTACCCCTACACACTCCCCTACACACTACACTACCCCAACACACTACACTCCCCTACACACTACTCTACACACTACACTCACCCTACAGACAACACTACCCCTACACACTCCCCTACACACTACACTACCCCTACACACTCCCCTACACACTACACTACCCCAACACACTACACCCCCTACACACTACTCTACACACTACACTCACCCTACAGACAACACTACCCCTACACACTCCCCTACACACTACACTACCCCAACACACTACACTCCCCCCTACACACTACTCTACACACTACACTCACCCTACAGACAACACTACCCCTCCCCTACACACTACACTATCCCTACACACTCCCCTACACACTACACTACCCCTACACGCTACACTACCCCAACACACTACACTCACCCTACACCCTACACACTACTCTACACACTGCACTCCCCTACACACTACACTACCCCTACACACTACACTACCCCTACACACTCTCCTACTCACTACACTACCCCAACACACTCCCGTACATACTACACTCCCCCTACACACTCCTCTACACAGTACACTCCCTCTACACACTACACTCCTCCCTATACACTCCCCTACACACTACTCTCCACTACACACTCCTCTACACACTACACTCCCCCTACACACTCCATTACACACTATACTCCCCTACACACGACACTCCCCCTACACACTACTGTACACACTACACTCCCCCTACACACAACACTCCCTCTACACACTTGATTCCCCCTACACACTACTCTACACACTGCGCTCCCCTACACACTACACAACCCCTACACACTCCCCTACACACTACACTACCCCTACACACTCCCCTACACACTACACTACCCCAACACACTACACTCCCCCTACACACTACTCTACACACTACACTCCCCTACACACTACACTCCACCTACAGACAACACTACCCCTACACACTCCCCTACACACAACACTACCCCGACACACCCCTACACACTACACTACCCCTACACAAAACACTTCCCCTACACACAACACTACCCCTACACACAACACTTCCCTACACACACACACTTCCCCTACACACAACACTTCCCCTACACACAACACTTCCCCTACACACAACACTTCCCCTACACACTCCCCTACACACTACACTACCCCAACACACTACACTCCCCCTACACACTACTCTACACACTACACTCACCCTACAGACAACACTACCCCTACACACTCCCCCTACACACTACACTACCCCTACACACTCCCCTACACACTACACTACCCCAACACACTACACTCCCCTACACACTACTCTACACACTACACTCACCCTACAGACAACACTACCCCTACACACTCCCCTACACACTACACTACCCCAACACACTACACTCCCCCTACACACTACTCTACACACTACACTCACCCTACAGACAACACTACCCCTAAACACTCCCCTACACACTACACTATCCCTACACACTCCCCTACACACTACACTACCCCTACACGCTACACTACCCCAACACACTACACTCACCCTACACCCTACACACTACTCTACACACTGCACTCCCCTACACACTACACTACCCCTACACACTACACTACCCCTACACACTCTCCTACTCACTACACTACCCCAACACACTCCCGTACATACTACACTCCCCCAACACACCTCTACACAGTACACTCCCTCTACACACTACACTCCTCCCTATACACTCCCCTACACACTACTCTCCACTACACACTCCTCTACACACTACACTCCCCCTACACACTCCATTACACACTATACTCCCCCTACACACGACACTCCCCCTACACACTACTCTACACACTACACTCCCCCTACACACAACACTCCCTCTACACACTTGATTCCCCCTACACACTACTCTACACACTGCGCTCCCCTACACACTACACAACCCCTACACACTCCCTACACACTACACTACCCCTACACACTCCCCTACACACTACACTACCCCAACACACTACACTCCCGTACACACTACTCTACACACTACACTCCCCTACACACTACACTCCACCTACAGACAACACTACCCCTACACACTCCCCTACACAATACACTACCCCGACACACTCCCCTACACACTACACTACCCCTACACAAAACACTTCCCCTACACACAACACTACCCCTACACACAACACTTCCCCTACACACAACACTTCCCCTACACACAACACTTCCCCTACACACAACACTTCCCCTACACACAACACTTCCCCTACACACTACACTACCCCTACGCACAACACTTCCCCCTACACACAACACTTCCCCTACGCACAACACTTCCCCTACGCACAACACTTCCCCTACACACAACACTTCCCCTACACACAACACTTCCCCTACACACTCCTTTACACACTACACTTCCCCTACACACAACACTTCCCCTACACACAACACTTCCCCTACACACAACACTTCCCCTACACACAACACTTCCCCTACACACAACACTTCCCCTACACACAACACTTCCCCTACACACAACACTTCCCCTACACACTCCTGTACACACTACACTTCCCCTACACACAACACTTCCCCTACACACAACACTTCCCCACACAACACTTCCCTACACACTCCTTTACACACTACACTTCCCCTACACACAACACTTCCCCTACACACAACACTTCCCCTACACACAACACTTCCCCTACACACAACACTTCCCCTACACACTCCTTTACACACTACACTTCCCCTACACACAACACTTCCCCTACACACAACACTTCCCCTACACACAACACTTCCCCTACACACTCCTTTACACACTACACTGCCCCTACACACAACACTTCCCCTACACACTACACTCCCCTACACACTACTCTACACACTGCACTCCCCTACACACAACACTACCCCCTACACACACCTCTACACACTACACTCCCCTACACACAACACTCCCCCCTACACACTACACTCCCCTACACACAACACTACCCCTTCACAATCCTCTACACACTACACTACCCCAACACACTACACTCCCCCTACACACTACTCTACACACTACACTCACCCTACAGACAACACTACCCCTACACACTCCCGTACATACTACACTCCCCCTACACACTCCTCTACACACTACACTCACCCTACAGACAACACTACCCCTACACACTCCCCTACACACTACACTACCCCAACACACTACACTCCCCCTACACACTACTCTACACACTACACTCACCCTACAGACAACACTACCCCTACACACTCCCCTACACACTACACTACCCCTACACACTCCCATACACACTACACTACCCCTACACACTCCCCTACACGCTACACTACCCCAACACACTACACTCACCCTACACACTACTCTACACACTGCACTCCCCTACACACTACACTACCCCTACACACTACACTACCCCTACACACTCCCCTACTCACTACACTACCCCAACACACTCCCCTACACACTACTCTCCCCTACACACTCCTCTACACACTACACTCCCCTACACACTCCATTACACACTATACTCCCTTACACACGACACTCCCCCTACACACTACTGTACACACTACACTCCCCTACACTCTACACTCCCCCTACACACTCCTCTACACACTACACTACCCCTACACACTCCTCTACACACGACATTCCCCCTACACACAACACTCCCCCCTACACACTACACTACCCCTATACAGTCCCCTACACACTACACTACCCCTATACACTCCCCTACACACTACACTACCCCTACACACTCCCCTACACACTACACTCCCCCTACACACTCCTCTACACACTACACTCCCCTACACACAACACTCCCCTACACACTACATTACCCCTATACACTCCCCCTACACACTACACTACCCCTATACACTCCCCTACACACTACACTACCCCTACACACTCCCTACACACTACACTTCCCCTACACACTCCTCTACACACTACACTCCCCTACACACAACACTCCCCCCTACACACTACTCTACACACGACACTCCCCTATACACTACACTACCCCTACACACTCCCCTAAACACTACACTACCCCTACACACTCCCCTACACACTACACTACCCCAACACACTACACTCCCCCTTCACACTACTCTACACACTACACTCCCCTACACACTACACTCCCCCTACAGACAACACTACCCCTACACACTCCCCTACACACTACACTACCCCTATACACTCCCTTACACACTACACTACCCCTACACACTCCCCTACACACTACACTACCCCTACACACTCCCCCTACACACAACACTCCCTCTACACACTTCACTCCCCCTACACACTACTCTACACACTGCACTCCCCTACACACTACACTACCCCTACACACTACACTACCCCTACACACTCCCCTACACACTACACTACCCCAACACACTCCCCTACATACTACACTCCCCCTACACACTCCTCTACACAGTACACTCCCTCTACACACTACACTCCTCCCTATACACTCCCCTACACACTACTCTCCCCTACACACTACTCTCCCCTACACACTGCCCTACACACTACACTCCCCCTACAAAATCCTCTACACACTACACTCCCCCCAACACACTACACTACCCCTACACACTCCTCTACACACGACACTCCCCTACACACAACACTCCCCCTACACACTACACTACCCCTATACAGTCCCCTACACACTACACTACCCCTATACACTCCCCTACACACTACACTACCCCTACACACTCCCCTACACACTACACTACCCCTACACACTCCCCTACACACTACACTACCCCAACACACTACACTCCCCCTACACAACACACTACCCCTATACACTCCCCTACACACTACACTACCCCTACACACTCCCCTACACACTACACTACCCCTACACACTCCCCTACACACTACACTACCCCAACACACTACACTCCCCACACACTACTCTACACACTCACTCACCCTACAGACAACACTACCCCTACACACTCCCCTACACACTACACTACCCCTACACACTCCCTACACACTACACTACCCCTACACACTCCCCTACACACTACACTACCCCAACACACTACACTCCCCCCTACACACTACTCTACACACTACACTCACCCTACAGACAACACTACCCCTACACACTCCCCTACACACTACACTATCCCTACACACTCCCCTACACACTACACTACCCCTACACGCTACACTACCCCAACACACTACACTCACCCTACACACTACTCTACACACTGCACTCCCCTACACACTACACTACCCCTACACACTCCCCTACACACTACACTACCCCAACACACTACACTCCCCCTACACACTACTCTACACACTACACTCACCCTACAGACAACACTACCCCTACACACTCCCCTACACACTACACTACCCCTACACACTCCCCTACACACTACACTACCCCTACACACTCCCCTACACACTACACTACCCCAACACACTACACTCCCCCTACACACTACTCTACACACTACACTCACCCTACAGACAACACTACCCCTACACACTCCCCTACACACTACACTATCCCTACACACTCCCCTACACACTACACTACCCCTACACGCTACACTACCCCAACACACTACACTCACCCTACACACTACTCTACACACTGCACTCCCCTACACACTACACTACCCCTACACACTCCCCTACTCACTACACTACCCCAACACACTCCCGTACATACTACACTCCCCCTACACACTCCTCTACACAGTACACTCCCTCTACACACTACACTCCTCCCTATACACTCCCCTACACACTACTCTCCCCTACACACTCCTCTACACACTACACTCCCCCTTCACACTCCATTACACACTATACTCCCCTACACACGACACTCCCCCTACACACTACTGTACACACTACACTCCCCCTACACACAACACTCCCTCTACACACTTGATTCCCCCTACACACTACTCTACACACTGCGCTCCCCTACACACTACACAACCCCTACACACTCCCCTACACACTACACTACCCCTACACACTCCCCTACACACTACACTACCCCAACACACTACACTCCCCCTACACACTACTCTACACACTACACTCCCCTACACACTACACTCCACCTACAGACAACACTACCCCTACACACTCCCCTACACAATACACTACCCCGACACACTCCCCTACACACTACACTACCCCTACACAAAACACTTCCCCTACACACAACACTACCCCTACACACAACACTTCCCCTACACACAACACTTCCCCTACACACAACACTTCCCCTACACACAACACTTCCCCTACACACAACACTTCCCCTACACACTACACTACCCCTACGCACAACTCTTCCCCTGCACACAACACTTCCCCTACACTCAACACTTCCCCTACACACAACACTTCCCCTACACACAACACTTCCCCTACACACTCCTTTACACACTACACTTCCCCTACACACTACCCTACACACAACACCCCCTACACACAACACTTCCCCTACACACTCCTTTACACACTACACTTCCCCTACACACAACACTCCCCCTACACACAACACTTCCCCTACACACAACACTTCCCCTACACACAACACTTCCCCTACACACTCCTACACACTACACTTCCCCTACACACACACTTCCCCTACACAACACTTCCCCTACACACAACACTTCCCCTACACACTTCTTTACACACTACACTGCCCCTACACACTACACTTCCCCTACACACTACACTCCCTACACACTACTCTACACACTGCACTCCCCTACACACAACACTACCCCCTACACACACCTCTACACACTACACTCCCCTACACACAACACTCCCCCCTACACACTACACTCCCCATACACACAACACTACCCCTTCACAATCCTCTACACACTAAACTCCCCAGACACACTACACTACCCCTACACACTCCACTACACACAACACTCCCCCTACACACTCCTCTACACACTACACTACCCCAACACACTACACTCCCCCTTCACACTACTCTACACACTACACTCCCCTACACACTACACTCCCCCTACAGACAACACTACCCCTACACACTCCCCTACATACTACACTCCCCCTACCCACCTCTACACAGTACACTCCCTCTACACACTACACTCCTCCCTATACACTCCCCTACACACTACTCTCCCCTACACACTACACTCCCCTACACACTACACTACCCCAACACACTCCCCTACATACTACACTCCCCCTACCCACCTCTACACAGTACACTCACTCTACACACTACACTCCTCCCTATACACTCCCCTACACACTACTCTCCCCTACACACTACACTCCCCCTACACACTCCATTACACACTACACTCCCCTACACACGACACTCCCCCTACACACTACTGTCCACACTACACTCCCCCTACACACAACACTCCCTCTACACACTTGATTCCCCCTACACACTACTCTACACACTGCGCTCCCCTACAAACTACACAACCCCTACACACTCCCCTACACACTACACTACCCCTACACACTCCCCTACACACTACACTACCCCAACACACTACACTCCCCCTACACACGACTCTACACACTACACTCCCCTACACACTACACTCCACCTACAGACAACACTACCCCTACACACTCCCCTACACACTACACTACCCCGACACACTCCACTACACACTACACTACCCCAACACACAACACTTCCCCTACACACAACACTACCCCTACACACAACATTTCCCCTACACACAACACTTCCCCTACACACAACACTTCCCACACTTCCCCTACACACAACACTTCCCCTACACACAACACTTCCCCTACAAACTACACTGCCCCTACGCACAACACTTCCCCTACACACAACACTTCCCCTACATACAACACTTCCCTACACACAACACTTCCCCTACACACAACACTTCCCCTACACACTCCTTTACACACTACACACTACACTTCCCCTACACACAACACTTCCCCTACACACAACACTTCCCCTACACACAACACTTCCCCTACACACAACACTTCACCTACACACTCCTTTACACACTACACTTCCCCTACACACAACACTTCCCCTACACACAACACTCCCCCTACACACTACAGTCCCCCTACACACTACTCTACACACTGCACTCCCCTACACACAACACTACCCCCTACACACGCCTCTACACACTACACTCCCCTACACACAACACTCCCCCTTACACACTACACTCCCCTACACACAACACTACCCCTTCACAATCCTCTACACACTACACTCCCCCGACACACAACACTACCCCTACACACTCCACTACACACAACACTCCCCCTACACACTCCTCTACACACTACACTCCCCTACACACTCCCCTACACACTACACTCCCCTACACACTCCCCTACACACTACACTCCCCCTACACACTACTCTACACACTGCACTCCCCTACACACTACACTACCCCTACACACTCCCCTACACACTACACTACCCCTACACACTCCCCTACACACTACACTACCCCTACACACTCCCCTACACACTACACTACCCCAACACACTACACTCCCCCCTACACACGACTCTACACACTACACACTCCCCTACATACTACACTCCACCTACAGACAACACTACCCCTACACACTCCCTACACACTACACTACCCCGACACACTCCCCTACACACTACACTACCCCTACACACAACACTTCCCTACACACAACACTTCCCCTACACACAACACTACCCCTACACACAACACTTCCCCTACACACAACACTTCCCCTACACACAACACTTCCAACACTTCCCCTACACACAACACTTCCCCTACACACAACACTTCCCCTACAAACTACACTGCCCCTACGCACAACACTTCCCCTACACACAACACTTCCCCTACATACAACACTTCCCCTACACACAACACTTCCCCTACACACAACACTTCCCCTACACACTCCTTTACACACTACACTTCCCCTACACACAACACTTCCCCTACACACAACACTCCCCCTACACACTACAGTCCCCCTACACACTACTCTACACACTGCACTCCCCTACACACAACACTACCCCTACACACGCCTACACACTACACTCCCTACACACACACACCCCTTACACACTACACTCCCCTACACACAACACTACCCACTTCACAATCCTCTACACTACACCCCGACCCACAACACTACCCCTACACACTCCACTACACACAACACTCCCCCTACACACTCCTCTACACACTACACTCCCCTACACACTCCCCTACACACTACACTCCCCTACACACACTCCCCTACACACTACACTCCCCCTACACACTACTCTACACACTGCACTCCCCCTACACACTACACTACCCCTACACACTCCCCTACACACTACACTACCCCTACACACTCCCCTACACACTACACTACCCCACACTCCCCTACATACTACACTCCCCCTACACACTACACTCCCCTACACACTACACTACACACTTCACTCCCCTACACACACCCTACACACTCCCCTACACACTACACTCCCCTACACACTGCACTTCCCCAACACACCCCCTGCACACTCCCCTCACACAACACTACCCTACACACTCCCTACACACTACACCCCCACACACACTCCCTACACACTACACTCCCCTACACACTCCACTTCCCCTACACACTACACACACTTCCCCCCTGCACACAACACTTCCCCTACACTCAACACTTCCCCTACACACAACACTTCCCCTACACACAACACTTCCCCTACACACTCCTTTACACACTACACTTCCCCTACACACAACACTTCCCCTACACACAACACTTCCCCTACACACAACACTTCCCCTACACACTCCTTTACACACTACACTTCCCCTACACACAACACTTCCCCTACACACAACACTTCCCCTACACACAACACTTCCCCTACACACTCCTTTACACACTACACTTCCCCACACACAACACTTCCCTACACACAACACTTCCCCTACACACAACACTTCCCCTACACACTCCTTTACACACTACACTGCCCCTACACACAACACTCCCCTACACACTACACTCCCTACACACTACTCTACACACTGCACTCCCCTACACACAACACTACCCCCTACACACACCTCTACACACTACACTCCCCTACACACAACACTCCCCCCTACACACTACACTCCCCTACACACAACACTACCCCCTTCACAATCCTCTACACACTAAACTCCCCCGACACACTACACTACCCCTACACACTCCACTACACACAACACTCCCCCTACACACTCCTCTACACACTACACTACCCCAACACACTACACTCCCCCTTCACACTACACTGCACACTACACTCCCTACACACTACACTCCCCCTACAGACAACACTACCCCTACACACTCCCCTACATACTACACTCCCCCCTACACACTACACTACCCCTACACACTACACTCCTCCCTATACACTCCCCTACACACTACTCTCCCCTACACACTACACTCCCCTACACACTACACTACCCCAACACACTCCCCTACATACTACACTCCCCCTACCCACCTCTACACAGTACACTCACTCTACACACTACACTCCCACCCCCTACACCCTACTCTCCCCTACACACTACACTCCCCCTACACACTCCATTACACACTACACTCCCCTACACACACACTCCCCCTACACACTACTGTCCACACTACACCCCCCCTACACACAACACTCCCTCTACACACTTGATTCCCCCTACACACTACTCTACACACTGCGCTCCCCTACACACTACACAACCCCTACACACTCCCCTACACACTACACTACCCCTACACACTCCCCCTACACACTACACTACCCCAACACACTACACTCCCCCTACACACGACTCTACACACTACACTCCCCTACACACTACACTCCACCTACAGACAACACTACCCCTACACACTCCCCTACACACTACACTACCCCGACACTCCACTACACACTACACTACCCCAACACACAACACTTCCCCTACACACAACACTACCCCTACACACAACACTTCCCCTACACACAACACTTCCCACACTTCCCCTACACACAACACTTCCCCTACACACAACACTTCCCCTACAAACTACACTGCCCCTACGCACAACACTTCCCCTACACACACACTTCCCCACAACACTTCCCCCTACACACAACACTTCCCCTACACACAACACTTCCCCTACACACTCCTTTACACACTACACACTACACTTCCCCTACACACAACACTTCCCCTACACACAACACTTCCCCTACACACAACACTTCCCCTACACACAACACTTCACCTACACACTCCTTTACACACTACACTTCCCCTACACACTTCCCCTACACACAACACTCCCCTACACACTACAGTCCCCCTACACACTACTCTACACACTGCACTCCCCCTACACACAACACTACCCCTACACACGCCTCTACACACTACACTCCCCTACACACAACACTCCCCCCTACACACTACACTCCCCTACACACAACACTACCCCTTCACAATCCTCTACACACTACACTCCCCGACACACAACACTACCCCTACACACTCCACTACACACAACACTCCCCTACACACCTCTACACACTACACTCCCCTAACACTCCCCTACACACTACACTCCCCTACACACTCCCCTACACACTACACTCCCCCTACACACTACTCTACACACTGCACTCCCCTACACACTACACTACCCCTACACACTCCCCTACACACTACACTACCCCTACACACTCCCCTACACACTACACTACCCCAACACACTACACTCCCCCTACACACGACTCTACACACTACACTCCCCTACATACTACACTCCACCTACAGACAACACTACCCCTACACACTCCCCTACACACTACACTACCCCGACACACTCCCCTACACACTACACTACCCCTACACACAACACTTCCCCTACACACAACACTTCCCCTACACACAACACTACCCCTACACACAACACTTCCCCTACACACAACACTTCCCCTACACACAACACTTCCCACACTTCCCCTACACACAACACTTCCCCTACACACAACACTTCCCCTACAAACTACACTGCCCCTACGCACAACACTTCCCCTACACACAACACTTCCCCTGCATACAACACTTCCCCTACACACAACACTTCCCCTACACACAACACTTCCCCTACACACTCCTTTACACACTACACTTCCCCTACACACTACACTTCCCCTACACACAACACTTCCCCTACACACAACACTTCCCCTACACACAACACTTCACCTACACACTCCTTTACACACTACACTTCCCCTACACGCAACACTTCCCCTACACACAACACTCCCCCTACACACTACACTCCCCCTACACACGACTCTACACACTGCACTCCCCTACACACAACACTACCCCTACACACGCCTACACTACCCCCTACACACAACACTCCCCCTTACACACTACACTCCCCTGCACACAACACTACCCCTTCACAATCCTCTACACACTACACTCCCCTACACACAACACTACCCCTACACACTCCACTACACACACACTCCCCCACACTCCTCTACACACTACACTCCCCTACACACTCCCCTACACTACACTCCCCTACACACTCCCCTACACACTACACTCCCCCTACACACTACTCTACTGCACTCCCCTACACACTACACTACCCCTACACACTCCCTACACACTACACTACCCCTACACACTCCCCTACACACTACACTACCCCAACACTCCCCTACATACTACACTCCCTACACACTACACTCCCTACACACTACACTACACACTTCACTCCCCTACACACTCCCCTACACACTACACTCCCCTACACACTGCACTTCCCCAACACACTACCCCTGCACACTCCCCTACACACAACACTACCCCTACACACTCCCCTACACACTACACCCCCACACACACTCCTCTACACACTACACTCCCCTACACACTACACTCCCCTACACACTCCTCTACACACTACACTCCCCCTACACACTACTCTACACACTGCACTCCCCTACACACTACACTACCCCTACACACTCCCCTACACACTACACTACCCCTACACACTCCCCTACACACTACACTACCCCAACACTCCCCTACATACTACACTCCCCCTACACACTACACTCCCCTACACACTACACTACACACTTCACTCCCCTACACACTCCCCTACACACTACACTCCCCTACACACTGCACTTCCCCAACACACTACCCCTGCACACTCCCCTACACACAACACTACCCCTACACACTCCCCTACACACTACACCCCCACACACTCCTCTACACACTACACTCCCCTACACACTACACTCCCCCTACACACTCCTCTACACACTACACTACCCCTACACACTCCTCTACACACTACACACCCTACACACTACACCCCCATACACACTCCCCTACACACTACACTCCCCCACAACCTCCTCTACACACTACACTCCCCTACACACTACACTCCCCCTACACACTCCTCTACACACTACACTACCCCTACACACTCCTCTACACACTACACTATCCCCTACACACTCCCCTACACACTACACTCCCCATACACACAACACTCCTCTACACACTCCCCTCTAGGCCCAAAACACACCTGGAACACATGTCTATCAGAGACGCAATTGTTTAGAACTCTCAGACATGCATGCATCTCTGACAGTATGACACAATATTTTCTTTCCTAAAATACTGCCAAATGGTTGTATCAGAGTAACAGTGGCTTGATGTGTACAGGTCTTTGGACACACAAATACATCTGGGCTCAACTTACTATTAAATGAACTGTCCACACAAAGTTACAATTGCGGTTGGAAGGGTTTAAAAAAGCAGGATATTTACTCTGTAAAAACGAGGGAGTGCTTTAGTCTAAACGGATTGTCTCCATCGTTAGGTTTGCTCTCTCTCTTTCTCCAGAAAGGTTAATGGTCAGAGGCCCTCCTGGAGACGCACAAGACATCTCTCCTTTAATTGCCTTTCTCATCCTTTCCTTTCTCCACTGGGGTCAGCGAGATAGAGGGATCACTCTGTAACACACACACGCACACACACACACACGCACGCACACACGCAGGCAGGCACACGCACACACACACACATGCACGCGCGCGCACACACACACACACCATGTCACTGAGGCACTCAGGCTGAACTGAGGACTGGAGGCAAGGGTGGTGGGGGCATGGTATGGGGCAGGGGAGATGTAGGCCTGTGTGTGCATGCGCATGTGCCAGTGTGTGTGTGTGTGTGTGTGTGTGTGTGTGTGTGTGTGTGGTACTTCAAGTGTCTGCACTTACACACACACACACTCTCTCATTAGAAGCAGAGGGGTACTGTAGTGTACCTGTGTTGAGCTGCAGTGGTCACCAGGCCTCAGTGATGCCCCCATCCTTGAAACAGCTAGCTGACACCAGCACTGTTATACTCACTGTCTCTTTAGGATATTACTATTTTAGCTGGGAGAACTAGCCAGAACATGTAGCTTTTGAAATCATATAGAACATTTGACCATAGGACCTGTACTAAAGTTCTCCACCATTGCCAGTCTTGGGCTGCTTTCTTTGCCTCAGGCCATGACAATCAGTGTGAATAGTAGAACATCATTAGAAGTTCTGCAATTGGATTTGTTGAAAGCTGTAACTTTTAACGTTGACCTTGGAACATGCAATTCTATGAACTGATAAAAGGAAATGGTTTCATGCTTTTAATATGAAGGGTTTTCCTTTATAGGCTACTCTGTTCTGTCATGAGAATAATAATGAATAAACTGAATATAGAATAAAAATGAAATAGTGAATCAAATGTAACATCTTTCCAGAGAATAATCCAAGATATGTCAATTTCTAAATCTATAATCATGCTTCCTTTAATCTCTTAGAAATTGTAAAGACAGTTTGAAAAATAGCCATTCTAAACTTCTGAAGGTGACATAAAAGCCTCTTAATGATCTCTTCACCGGTCAAATGATTCTCTGGTGTAGATTGGCAGCAGGAGACTGTGTGATATGGGCTCCTCACTATGCTAGCATTAGTCTGGCTGTGTGGGTGAAGCATAGAATCAAAACCAGTAGAATCAACATACCCATTCAAAGCAACTCTCTGTAGACTGGCGGACTGTCTGTTCTACTCATTCTATCTCTGAGGCCATTTGAGTCAGAGCTCTGGGTGTGAGAGGAGATCATTAGGAACTGTCGGCAGAGCAGCCGAGTTGTGTGTTATCTCACTCTCACATCTAAAACACTACGGCTGAGAGAGAGAGATGGAGAAAATTGAGAGAGAGAGTAAAAGTGTATGTGTGTATGCACGAGAGAGAGAGAGAGAGATGGAGAGAGAGGGAGAAAGAGAGGGAGATAATGGAGAGAGAGATGAGGGGGAGACAGACAAGAGATTTGAGAAAAGGCTCATTCCCATCCTACAGGTAAAGATTGGTCATAAAGATGTCTCCCATCTATCTCATTCTGATTGTGGAGGACAGGTCTGGCTTCATAGAGCCAATGGAAAAGTACCACTTTCTTACAGTAACTTCCAAATAGCAAGCCAAAAGAAAATATTACTATTCAAAACCATCTGTATATATTTTAGGAAGATGCTTCCTGGCTGGATATGTGCAGTAATTCACAAAATGGCGGTGTTGTGCTATGGTGTTGTGCCCTTGGGTTGTACCGTGGCGGAGATCTTTGTGGGCTATACTCGGCCTTGTCTCAGGATGGTAAGTTGGTGGTTGAAGATATCCCTCTAGTGGTGTGGGCTGTCCTTTGGCAAAGTGGGTGGGGTTATATCCTCTCTGTTTGGCCCTGTCTGGGGGTATCATCGGATGGGGCCACAGTGTCTCCTGACCCCTCCTGTCTCAGCCTCGGGTATTTATGCTGCGGTAGTTTATGTGTCGGGGGGCTAGGGTCAGTTTGTTATATCTGGAGTACTTCTCCTGTCCTATTCGGTGTCCTGGGTGAATCTAAGTGTGCGTTCACTAATTCTCTCCTTCTCTCTTTCTTTCTCTCTCTCGGAGGACCTGAGCCCTAGGACCATGCCCCAGGACTACCTGACATGATGACTCCTTGCAGTCCCCAGTCCACCTGGCCGTGCTGCTACTCCAGTTTCAACTGTTCTGCCTTATTATTATTAGACCATGCTGGTCATTTATGAACATTTGAACATCTTGGCCATGTTCTGTTATAATCTCCACCCGGCACAGCGAGAAGAGGACTGGCCACCCCACATAGCCTGGTTGCTCTCTAGGTTTCTTCCTAGGTTTTGGCCTTTCTAGGGAGTTTTTCCTAGCCACCGTGCTTCTACACCTGCATTGCTTGCTGTTTGGGGTTTGAGGCTAGGTTTCCGTACAGCACTTTGAGATATCAAATCAAATCATCAAATCAAATTGTATTTGTCACATACACATGGTTAGCAGATGTTAATGCGAGTGTAGCGAAATGCTTGTGCTTCTAGTTCCAACAATGCAGTAATAACCAACAAGTAATCTAACTAACACTTCCAAAACTACTGTCTTATACACACAAGTGTAGGGGGATAAAGAATATGTACATAAAGATATATGAATGAGTGATGGTACAGAGTGGCATAGGCAAGATACAGTAGATGGTATCGAGTACAGTATATACATATGAGATGAGTATGTAAACAAAGTAGCATAGTTAAAGTGGCTAGTGATACATGTATTACATAAATATGCAGTAGATTATATAGAGTACAGTATATACGTGTACATATGAGATGAATAATGTAGGGTATGTAAACATTATATTAGGTAGCATTGTTTAAAGTGGCTAGTGATATATTTTACATAATTTCCCAACAATTCCCATTATTAAAGTGGCTGGAGTTGAGTCAGTGTGTTGGCAGCAGCCACTCAATGTTAGTGGTGGCTGTTTAACAGTCTGATGGCCTTGAGATAGAAGCTGTTTTTCAGTCTCTCGGTCCCAGCTTTGATGCACCTGTACTGACCTCGCCTTCTGGATGATAGCGGGATGAACAGGCAGTGGCTCGGGTGTTGTTGTCCTTGATGATCTTTATGGCCTTCCTGTAACATTGTGTGGTGTAGGTGTCCTGGAGGGCAGGTAGTTTGCCCCCGGTGAGTGCTTTTGGTGACAAGCCAAATTTCTTCAGCCTCCTGAGGTTGAAGAGGCGCTGCTGCGCCTTCTTCACGATGCTGTCTGTGTGGGTGGACCAATTCAGTTTGTCTGTGATGTGAATGCCGAGGAACTTAAAACTTACTACCCTCTCCACTACTGTTCCATCGATGTGGATAGGGGGGTGTTCCCTCTGCTGTTTCCTGAAGTCCACAATCATCTTCTTAGTTTTGTTGACGTTGAGTGTGAGGTTATTTTCCTGACACCACACTCCTGACACCACACTCCCTCACCTCCTCCCTGTAGGCCGTCTCGTCGTTGTTGGTAATCAAGCCTACCACTGTTGTGTCGTCCGCAACCTTGATGATTGAGTTGGAGGCGTGCGTGGCCACGCAGTCGTGGGTGAACAGGGAGTAGAGGAGAGGGCTCAGAACGCACCCTTGTGCGGCCCCAGTGTTGAGGATCAGCGGGGTGGAGATGTTGTTGCCTACCCTCACCACCTGGGGGCGGCCCGTCAGGAAGTCCAGTACCCAGTTGCACAGGGCTGGGTCGAGACCCAGGGTCTCGAGCTTGATGACGAGCTTGGAGGTTACTATGGTGTTAAATGCCGAGCTGTAGTCGATGAACAGCATTCTCACATAGGTATTCCTCTTGTCCAGATGGGTTAGGGCAGTGTGCAGTGTGGTTGAGATTGCATCGTCTGTGGACCTATTTGGGCGGTAAGCAAATTGGAGTGGGTCTAGGGTGTCAGGTAGGGTGGAGGTGATATGGTCCTTGACTAGTCCCTCAAAGCACTTCATGATGACGGAAGTGAGTTCTACGGGGCGGTAGTCGTTTAGCTCAGTTACCTTAACTTTCTTGGGAACAGGAACAGTCGTGGCCCTCTTGAAGCATGTGGGAACAGCAGACTGGGATAAGGATTGATTGAATATGTCCGTAAACACACCAGCCAGCTGATCTGCGCATGCTCTGAGGGCGCGGCTGGGGATGCCGTCTGGGCCTGCAGCCTTGCGAGGGTTAACACGTTTAAATGTTTTACTCACCTCGGCTGCAGTGAAGGAGAGGCCACATGTTTTGGTTGCAGGCCGTGTCAGTGGCACTGTATTGTCCTCAAAGCGGGCAAAAAAGTTATTTAGTCTGCCTGGGAGCAAGACATCAATCCATGGTTTCTGGTTTGGGAATGTTTTAATCGTTGCTATGGGAACAACATCTTCAACACACGTTCTAATGAACTCGCACACCGAATCAGCGTATTCGTCAATGTTGTTGTCTGACGCAATACGAAACATATCCCAGTCCACGTGATGGAAGCAGTCTTGGAGTGTGGAATCAGATTGGTCGGACCAGCGTTGGTGTACGAAGGGCTATATAAATAAATTTGATTTGATTTTGATTTGATTTGATGAAAACAGTGTCGTGATTTTGGCCTTTTAGACGTGATGTTTGAAATATTTATGCTTTGCTGAACTGGACGTGTGACAGCAGGTGGGCAACAACGCAAGAGCAACAGACGCTACGGAACAGGGTTTTGACGTTAACACGGTGATCAGTGTGTTATGACCCAAACAGGACAGGGCTCACTTCTCTCATCCTCACTGCCCCCTTTCTCCCCCATCTTCTCCTCACCTCTTTTACACCCCCTCCATTCCTCCTCTCTCCCTCTCTCTCCCTGGGGTGTATGTTGTGTGTCCAGGTCAAATGGACTGGATCCGTTTGGGCGGCTGCCATCACACGCTCACACACTTGGCCAGAGATCACACATACACACACACATGCTCACACACTAATGGCAGGAAATGTTGGTTTGTACGGACGAGGTGCCTCTTCCTGTGCACTCCCTAAGGGCTCCCTCTGGTCTGGGTTCTCATTGTGTGCTCTTGCTTTTGCCTTCCCCACTCCACACTCCTCACCTTGTTATTCTCTCTCTATCCTTTGGTCCCCGTCTCATCTCTCTGCTCCCTTTCTCTTCTCTGGTCTATGTCTACGAATTCCAAGTGGCTAATGCTAACGTTAGCTTGGTGGCTAACATTAGCTAGGCGGCTAACATTAGCTAGGCTAGGAGTTTGATTTAGGGTGTAAGGTTAGAGTTAAGGTTAGGGTTAGGAGTTAGGTTAAAGGGTTAAGGTTAGGGAAAGGGTTAGCTAGCATGCTTTTCATATGAGGGGTTTTCATTTATAGGCTACTCTGTTCTGTCATGTGACTAATAATGATTACATGGAATAGTGAATATAAAATGGAATAGCAAATAAATGTAACATCTTTCCAGAGAATAATCCAAGATATGTAAATGTCTCAATCTATAATCATATTTCCTTTAATCTCTTAGCAATTGTAAAGGAAGTTTGAAAAATAGCCATTCTAAACTTCTGAAGGTGATATAAAAGCCTCTTAATGATCTCTTCACCAGTAAAATGATTATCTGGTATAGATTGGCAGCAGAAGACTGTGTGATATGAGCTCCTCACTGTGCTGGCATTAGTCTGGCTGTGTGGGTGAAGCTAAAAAGTAGTAAGTAGTCACAAGTTGCTAATTAGCTAAAATGCTAAAGTTGTCCGTGATGAGATTCAAACACGTTCTTGTTATACGCCTACCCATTCACCTCAACCAACCACCCTCCTTTGTTTTTAAGTAACATTCTGTCCTATTTAACTATACCAAACGTAACATACTGTATTATAGTAATTTGATTAACTACGTTCGTCTCATCTATGAGACCAGGCTGCTCATCCCCTAACCCCCCCTCTCTAGTTTTTTTTTCTCTCTACAAAGGATAGGGGATGGAGCTGTTGTTTTTCTATAGGATCTTTTTCACTCACAGACCAGGAGCTGTTTTCAGCTTGTCTTGGTCTCTGTGATCTCTTTCAATGCTAAATGTCTCATTTGACCTTCATGTTAATTTGTCATTTATGATGTGTTTCCTCACCAAGTGGCCAAACTCAAGTCTTTATATTGACGATTTTAAATGGCAGCATATATCTCTAAATCAGGATAAAATGAACTGTGAAATGGACAGGATTCTGTGTGTGAGGACTGGCAGAAACCAGAGAGTCTGTTTAGAGATATGTGTGTGTGTGTGTGTGATATATATATATATATATATATATATATATATATATATATATATATATATATATACACACACACACACAAGGCCCTGGTCTATGCTGGCTGTTTACTTAAAATGGCATGAGTCACCAAGACTCGAACAGGAGCCTGTTATTGCACGGCCTGCCAACTGCCTGTCTGACATTAAGCTCACACACACAGAAATACACACATGCCACAAGTCAACATCACTCTGCACTAGTAGTCTTTTTACTTTCTGTTCTTTTAGCGTTTTCAGTTTCCTACAGGGCACTAAATACCTATAACCATTTTTAGGTATCTGACCAAAATGAAGCAGCTACAGTAGCACTATGAGTTCCATCAGGGGAGAGGTAAGAGAATAGACCAAGCTACAGACATAGTGAGTGCTGTGAAGCAGTTGAGTGCTCTCTAGAGAGCTCAGTTTTATGGTTGTATGTGATGATGATGCACTGCAAACCCCAATGCGCTGCCATTATTCAAAACTTTTGAGGAAACCCGTTCTACTATAGTGCATTCAGGAAATTATTCAGACCCATTGATTTTTTCCACATTTTGTAACATTTCAGCCTTATTCTAAAATTGATTTAAATGTTTTTTCCCCTCATCAATCTACACACAATACCCCATAACGACAAAGCAAAAACAGTAAAAACAACTGAAATATCACATCTATGTAAGTATTCATACCCTTACTCAATACACCTTTGGCAGCGATTACAGCCTCAAGTCTTCTTGGGTATGACACTACAAGCTTCGCATACCTGTATTTGGGGAGTTTCTCCCATTCTTCTCTGCAGATCTTCTCAAACTCTGCACAGCTGCACAGCTATTTTCAGGTCTCTCCAGAGATGTTCGATGGGTTCAAGTCCGAGCTCTGGCTGGGCCACTCAAGGACATTCAGAGACTTGTCCCGAAGCTACTCCTGCGTTGTCTTGGCTGTGTGCTTAGGGTCATTGTCCTTTTGGTAGATGAACCTTCACCCCCATTCTGAGGCCCTGAGGGCTCTGGAGCAGGTTTTCATCCAGGATCTCTCTGTACTTTGCTCTGTTCATCTTTCCCTCGATCATGTCTCGTCTCCCAGTCCCTGCCGCAAAAAAACATCCCCACAGCATGATGCTGCCCCCACTATGCTTCCCCGCTTGGCATTCAGGCCAAAGTGTTCAATCTTGGTTTCATCAGACCAGAGAATCTTGTTTCTCATGGTCTGGCAATCCTTTAGGTGCTTTTTGGCAAACTCCAAGCGGGCTGTCATGTGCCTTTTACTGAGGAGTGGCTTCCGTTTGGCCACTCTACCATAAAGGCCTGATTGGTGGAGTGCTGCAGAGACCCATTTCAGGAAACTAGGCATGTGTCGCAGGTCACTACTTCACATGAGAAAATCAAAATGCATTTTTTGGTAGAAATGGCAATAAGAAACTTGTATGCCATCGGTAAATATGGATAAAATTGTTAAATTACGAGCCAAGTTGGTTTAGCCACAGAAAAAGCGACAACCGTCCCGCTACCCATGATTGGCTGAGATAATGAGTGGGCTGGACATGCCGAGAGATGCGTTCAGATTGGTCTGCCATATAGCACGCTTCTGTCTATTTGAGCTGGTTAGTATGTGTAGGTAAAACCTTTAAATGCGGCTTTAAAAAAAATATATATTGCGTGTTGTTCTCCACTTTCTGGAGGGCCGAGTTTTGAAATCAGTGGAATTAGAGTGTGATAGCTAAGGAGATAGAGAAAACACCTGTCTCCGGATCAAATAAAGGTCAACCATAGCATCCGTGCCAGGGAGAAATGTCCAGATATGCTGCACATGGGTAAGATAGTCTAGCTACAGTTTCAGATATGACACATTTCTCATTTTGACAAAGTCATTTTCATTTCAAGTTAATGTGTACTATTAGCTAGCTAGCTATCATTAGCTGGCTGGCTTGCTAGCTAACGTTACGTGTATGATCTTATTATTCATATCTCAGAGCCATCTGCTTGGCTAGTTATAGCCTAATGTTAGCTAGCTAACATTGAACCTGGTTGGTTAGCTACCTGTAGATTCATGCAGGGTAGTAATGTAATGAGTTGGGATTATGGTTCATTGTTTACCTAGCTAGCTAGCTACATGTCTTAACAAAAGACTCCACTACGCAAGTAACCATTTCGGGTGTGTAGGTAAATTCTGTCTGGCTCCGATTTCAGAGCACTCTCATCTGAGTGTGCCAGAGTTCAGTATAGCTGATTAATTTACGAACGCTCAACACCCGTTTGAATACGGCCGGTGTCAGTAAACGTCAGCAAAAAAGCCAGCATCACAGTTATAGTCACCAATACTCTGGATAACATGAAAACAGCCTAACCAGCTCTGCTAGGGCGAGTAAAATAGTCAGAGTGGGGTGTTCTCTCATTTGTGTCTGGAAGTAGCTAGCAAGCTAGCCAATTTTAGCCAATTAGCTTGGGTGCTTGACTGTCGTTGTGAGGTCAGAACGCTCGGATCAACCCTACTTATCGGCCAGAGCGTCCAGTGTGTGCTGGGTCGTCAAAAGCTTCAGCGGGTGTGAACGATGCTGAATGGGTGTAGACAAAGAAGAGCTCTCCAGTTGGTACCAAAACATTCCAAGGCCATTTCCTCAGAGGTTACAGGTTTATCTACTTGCAAAGCAGAATGACTTTCCCATTGTTCCTCAAATGCAGTGTATGATATACCATTTTGTATCTCTGTGTCTCTGCTTTTATCCAACGTAAAAACCACCATTTCAAATTGTTCCACATAAGACTGAATCAAGGCAGTCGGTCACAGTTACTTAACGTGATTAAGTTGTCATTACTCAAACCGATAGTCACTGTGTCTTTTTCGAGTGAATTTCCGATTATCACCCATTACTTTATTTATTAGTGACAGAGACATGGTTGTTGAATTAATTAATTTTCAGTCCTGTGGCCTTCAACAACTGAGTTCCTAGGCGAACGGTATCATTATAATTAAACTCTTTATGACAATGCATTACATATCCCATAAGGCCTTATTTTGAAGCCTAGCTTTACAGAGGCCTGAAACGCATGGTTTAGAGCCACATCAGGCTTGCAAGTAGGGTTGCAAAAGAATATCCAACAACTTAATTCCCCCGCAACCTGCATTCATAATGACTGCCAGGGTAAGGAATAGTGTGAGGAGACTACTTAAGCCATTTAAAGTGGAACATCCATTTCAGTAACGGATGCAGAAAATCAAAATGATTGGATTAGTTTAGAAAAATGTATGCCATTTATCTTTGTGTAGCATAAGATTAATCAATCAATCACTTAATATACAAGCAAAAAAACCACATTTATAAAAAATAATTCAAAAACATCTACCTACAGTAGAGCGTGCTGGGAGTTGATATCACAACTTAAAAAATGCTTTGGGGAGGGCCTCCTGAGTGGTGCAGCAGTCTAAGGCACTGCATCGCAGTGCTAGCTGTATCACTCCAGATCCTGGTTCGATCCCAGGCTATGTCGAAGCCGACTGGGAGTCCCATGAGGCATGGCACAATTGTCCCAGCGTTGTCCGGGTTAGGGGAGGGTTTGGCCTGCCGGGTTGTCGCGACTCCTATGGTGGGCACGGTCGGTAGGTGTACAACACATTGGTGCAGCTGGCTTCCGGGTTAAGCGAGCATTGTGTCAAGAAGCAGTGCGGGGTCGTGTTTCAGAGGATGCACGGGTTTTGACCTTCGCCTCTATCGAGTCCATACGGGAGTTGCAGCGATGGGACAAGACTGTAACTACCAATTGGATATCATGAAAAAAAATCGAAAAATATTAATTAAAAAGTAAGTAAATGTTAAGAAATACATTAAAAAAACATACTTTGGGGTTTACAGTGTGGGTATGGGATGGACGCTAGCTGAAGGTTTGGAGGCTTTGGGGTTTACAGTGTGGTTGTGGGATGGACGCTAGCTGACGGTTTGAAGGCTTTGGGGTTTACAGTGTGGTTGTGGGATGGACGCTTGCTGAAGGCTTTGGGGTTTACAGTGTGGTTGTGGGATGGACGCTAGCTGATGGTTTGAAGGCTTTGGGGTTTACAGTGTGGTTGTGGGATGGATGCTAGCTGACGGTTTGAAGGCTTTGGGGTTTACAGTGTGGTTGTGGGATGAACGCTAGCTGAAGGTTTGAAGACTTTGGGGTTTACAGTGTGGTTGTGGGATGGACGCTAGATGAAGGTTTGAAGGCTTTGGGGTTTACAGTGTGGTTGTGGGATGGACGCTTGCTGAAGGCTTTGGGGTTTACAGTGTGGTTGTGGGATGGACGCTAGCTGATGGTTTGAAGGCTTTGGGGTTTACAGTGTGGTTGTGGGATGGACGCTAGCTGAAGGTTTGAAGGCTTTGGGGTTTACAGTGTGGTTGTGGGATGGACGCTAGCTGACGGTTTGAAGACTTTGGGGTTTACAGTGTGGTTGTGGGATGGACGCTAGCTGAAGGTTTGAAGACTTTGGGGTTTACAGTGTGGTTGTGGGATGGACGCTAGATGAAGGTTTGAAGGCTTTGGGGTTTACAGTGTGGTTGTGGGATGGACGCTAGCTGACGGTTTGAAGGCTTTGGTGTTTACAGTGTGGTTGTGGGATGAACGCTAGCTGAAGGTTTGAAGGCTTTGGGGTTTACAGTGTGGTTGTGGGATGAACGCTAGCTGAAGGTTTGAAGGCTTTGGGGTTTACAGTGTGGTTGTGGGATGGACGCTAGCTGAAGGTTTGAAGGTGGGCTATGTGGCACAGGGGTTGTGGAGGGAGCTAGGACTGAGATGTGTGTGTGTGTGTGTGTGTGTGTGTGTGTGCTGAATGTATGCATGGCAGTTTCATTACCATAAATAAGGACTGGGTTATCTCCTCCATCCAATTTTTCATCTTTTAATTATTTTCTCTCCATCTCATGTTTGATGAAGTAAAAGCAGATGGGATGGATAGGGAATTTAATTACCCTGCACTGATACTGCCTCACAACCAACAGACAGGTGAGGACCCCCCTTCTCTCACTCACAGACACACGCACACACAAACAATATAGAGTAAGAGTTGAGGTTCGGTTGTGTGGTAGAATTGTCTAATATGGTGATGGCTCATGCAGTGTCTCTTCTCCCTCGGGAGGCTGAAACGATTTGACATGGCTCCTCAGATCCTCAGGAACTTTTACAGCTGCACCAACGAGAGCATTCTGACTGGTAGCAGCACCGTCTGGTATGGCAACTGTCCCGCCCTCGACCAGAAGGCTCTACAGTATATAGGTACGGACGGCCAAGCGCATCACTAGGGGTGAACTCCCAGCCATCCAGGAAGTACATGCCAGGCGATGTCTGAGAAAGGCCAGAAAAATTACCAAAGACTCCAGCCTCCAGAGACATGGACTGTTCTCCATGCTCTCATCCGGCAGACGTAACCGGTGCGTCAAGGCACAGACCAACATGCTCCTAAACATCTTCAAATTAATCAAATCAAATGTATTTGTCACACCGTGAAATGCTTACTTACTAAATGGCTAACAACTCCTGGAAACACATTAGGAACACCTGCTATTTTCATAACAGGTGAATCCAGGTGAAAGCTATAGTCCCTTCTCGATGTCACCTGTTAAATCCACTTCAATCAGCGTAGATGAAGGTGAGGAGACCGGTTAAATAAGGATATTTAAGGCTTGAGACAATTGAGACATGGATTGTGTATGTGTGCCATTCAGAGGGTGAATGGACATGACAAAATATTTAAGTGCCCTTGAATGGGGTATGGTAGTAGGTTCCAGGCGCACCAGTTTGAGTATGTCAAGAACTGCAACGTTGCTGGGTTTTTCAAGCTCAACAGTTTCCCGTGTGTGTTAAGGATGGTCCACCACCCAAAGGAAATCCAGCCAACTTGACACAAATGTGAGAAGCATTGGAGTCAACATGGGCCAGCATCCCTGTGGAACGCTTTCAACAACCTTGTAGAGTCCATGCCCTGATAAATTGAGACTGTTCTGAGGGCAAAAGGGGTGCAATTCAATAGTAGAAAGGCGTTCCTAATGTTTTGTACACTCAGTGTATATACATTACCATTAGTAATGTTTATATAGTTCTGCTACCAGTCACTTTGCAGGTTCAGCCTTCTAGTGTGTCGGCCTATTAAAATCTCTCAGATATTTTCCTTAAAGTTGCAGATATATTGTCTGTAATATTCTCATTTACCACTCACAGAATTGTAAATAATAATGTTGAAATGTATTAATAATGATGACACCTAATAAAAATGTTAAATATGTGTTTTGGTTGTTTGCCTTTGACTTGTGTACAGAGTCAACTCAACACCTTAAACCTATTATTTTGAATTGGGCAAATGTATTTATTTTGTTAAACTTATTATTTTACATTTGTTTAGCCTGTTTGGTTAGCTCTTTTTTTTCAGTCAGGCAAAATTTGGTAAAAAGCTGAGGCATGGGCCTAGAGAAAAGTAACCAAGTGAAGTAAACTCTTTTTTTGTTTAAAGGTACAGTATGTAACAATTGTTATTTGAAACAGTTCTAAAAAGCCATAATAAAGTGGCAAGGATCACAGAATATAATGCTTTCAAGATTGGAATTACAGTCGTATGGTACAATTTTCCGGGAAAACGTGGCCTGCACACTCTCACATAAGACACGCGCTTCTCCCAGGACAGAGAGGAAGAGGCGAAGCGAGAGGGTTTACTCTGCCCAAAATCTGTCCACTTTAAGAAGATACTTAATTATTAAGCAAGTGTGAAGTTTTTGTATGGGGGACAATGAGAAAGTGTCAAATTTAGTCAAGATAAAAATGTATTATTATTTTGATACATGGGGCTTATTTGATCTAATTGAAGTTTTTTGTAATGCCCACAAATTTTCTATAGGATTGAGGTCAGGGCTTTGTGATGGCCACTCCAATACCTTGATTTTGTTGTCCTTAAGCCATTTTGCCACATTTTGGAAGTATGCTTGGGGTCATTGTTCTTTTGGAAGATCCATTTGCAACCTAGCTTTAACTTCCTGACTGATGTCTTGAGATGTTGCTTCAATATATCTACATAATAATCCATCCTCATGGTGCCATCTATTTTGTGAAGTGCACCAGTCCCTCCTGCAGCAAAGCACCCCCACAACATGATGCTGCCACCCCCGTACTTCATGGTTGGGATGGTGTTCTTCGGCTTGCAAGCATCCCCTATTTCCTCCAAACATAATGATGGTCATTATGGCCAAACAGTTCTATTTTTGTTTCATCAGACCAGAGGACATTCTTCCCAAAAGTAAGATCTTTGTCCCCATGTGCAGTTGCAAACCGTAGTCTGGCATTTTAATGGCGGTTTTGGAGCAGTGGCTTCTTCCATGGTGTTTATACTTGCGTACTATTTTTTGTACAGATGAACGTGGTACCTTCAGGTGTTTGGAAATTGCTTCCAATGATGAACCAGACTTGTGGAGGTCTACAATTTTACTGAGGTCTTGGCTGATTTTCCCATGATGTCAAGCAAAGAGGCACTGAGTTTGAAGGTCGGCCTTGAAATACATCCACAGGTACACCTCCAATTGACTCAAATGATGTCAATTAGCCTATCAGAAGCTTCTAAAGCCATGACATCATTTTCTGGAATTGTCAAAGCTGTTTAAAGTCACAGTCAACTTAGTGTATGTAAACTTCTGACCCACTGGAATTGTGATACAGTGAATTATAAGTGAAATAATCTGTCTGTAAACAAATGTTGGAAAAATGACTTGTGTCGTGCACAAAGTAGATGTCCTAACCGACTTGCCAAACCTATAGTTTGTTAACAAGAAATTTGTGGAGTGGTTTAAAAACAAGTTCTAATGACTCCAACCTAAGTGTATGTAAACTTCCCACTTCAACTGTATATGGCAAGGTAAGCATTCCCAGATAAAAATACCAAAATACCAGGACTATCCGTACTAAACTGTAAATTGTATTTCCAGGCACTAGCGCTGCATCCCATCCTAAATTGGTTTACACATGATTCTTCCGTCCCCTGGCTGAGTATATAGATACATTATTTGTCTCCTATTGACCTGGAAGAGGTGGTCTTCAATGTTAAACAATGTAAACTAATTTACTTGAAACGAAAGTCTGCTGAAGTGAGACTTTGTCCTTATGTTTCTTGGCTATTTACATTATTCTGTTCAAAAGCTAGTTTGTTTTTCAATATTTGAGTTTCAACTGCTAGGGAAAGGAAGACAATGCTTCTATTAGCCAGACTCAATATCACAGGCACCACACATGACTGGAGTCGCGTTACGACGGCAACGTCCCGCACTTAAAGGGGCAGGTGACATTTATTGTCTCATCTGAGATATTTTGGTTCAAAATAAATCAAACAATATACCACAATTCTTCTTACTAGTAATGCATTTATAGTTTTATAAACATTACAAAGCATGCTCATCTTATTTTCTTGTGTTTTGTTGGTGTAATTTTAGCAAAAAAAATGTAGAGTTACATGGTAAAAAAATCTGAGTTAGTGGTAGATTTTTAAATGCACCTGCCACAGTGGCTGGGGGACCAAAAAGTACATTTTAGGCCCTGGTCCCCTAAATCAGGTAGGCACATTCCTTTTATATGATGTGGGAGTGCCCTTCAGTCTAATGCTTTTGGGATAAAGTTACAAAATTCATTTTGAAGTGCATTAATATAAATATTCAATGCGTTGCATCTACTATGTTACTTAACGATGATAGCTCCCTGAATCTCTCAATCAATCAGAGACGATTACTGCTGGCAAGCAGCACTGCCACAAAATAATATGTTGGCTCTTAGATGGCAATTTGCCAGTGGATACAGTTACTTTTTAAGCAATAATATGAGATGCCATGTGTTGTTAAAACTGTCATAACACATGGACTCGATTGTATTATTGCTTTTATACAATGGGTTACCAGCATTAAAAAGAAAGATTCTTTCCCAAATCATCAATTTTTCAACAAAACGTGATGCTCCATTCACTAACACTGGTTGTCAAGTGCAATTTTAGGCATTCTGTGGTCGTTAGTTCTATTCGTATTGACTGCCATGTAAAGCAAAACTACCCACGCTTTGGTTGATAGTTCCAGAACTTTGCAAGTTGCAATGGAAAACAGAAATGGTTGCTATGGAGGCTCTTCCCCCTTGCGAGCTAGCCAACTACACATCTAACACAATCACTTCAGACTGAAGCTGGAAAGACTCGCTGCATTTCGTTTAGTTTACCTGTTATTCTATAGATTTGTTTTTGTTTTGTATATATCCATAAAAATTATGCTGATTCATGATTTCGACGGACTGAGTAAAGCTGCCTGTCTGTCTCGGCTCGACACATTCATTATTGTGGGACACAATGGAGATCGATGTTGCAACAATGTTGCAAATGTCGAAGATAATGTCTAGTTGCATGGCTGGCCATTGGATTGGCATTAGACATGGGATCTGTTGTAGTAGTAGTAGTGCTTAATGCTTAGTGCTTAGTGCTTATTGGTTAAGTGGTAGGGATTGGGCTGCGGGTGGGCAGATAGAGATAAGGGGGGGGGGGTATACTGACAACCAACCTGTGTTGCTAGGCGGAGTGGAAAAGGGTGGAAAACATGGTTTCTGGGTGGAAGGTCTGGGGGATGCGGGGGATTGGAAGGATGACATGTTGGGCTGGGGGGAATGGGATGGGGAGTTGGTGGGCCTACCTCTTTCTGTTTCTTTTTCTTTACATACCAATTTTACTATTACGCAATCATTTTTGATCAATATGATAATTTCTCTGATATTATATCTGTAAACCTCCCAACTCAAAAATGACAAAACAAATACAAACGTGGTAAAAATAAATACAGAAATAAAGACATGGTTCCACATCAGACATGGTTCCACATCAGACATGTTTCTACAGCAGACATGGTTCCACATCAGAAATGGTTCCACATCAGACATGTTTCTACAGCAGACATGGTTCCATATCAGACATGGTTCCACATCGGACATGTTTCTAAAGCAGACATGTTTCTACACATCTCCACCCCGCTGATCCTCAACACTGGGGCCCCACAAGGGTGTGTTCTGAGCCCTCTCCTGTACTCCCTGTTCACCCACGACTGCGTGGCCACGCACGCCTCCAACTCAATCATCAAGTTTGCGGACGACACAACAGTGGTAGGCTTGATTACCAACAACGACGAGATGGCCTACAGGGAGGAGATGAGAGCCCTCGGAGTGTGGTGTCAGGAAAATAACCTCACACCCAACGTCAACAAAACTAAGGAGATGATTGTGGACTTCAGGAAACAGCAGTGGGAACACCCCCCTATCCACATCGATGGAACAGTAGTGGAGAGGGTAGTAAGTTTTAAGTTCCTCGGCGTACATATCACAGACAAACTGAATTGGTCCACCCACACAGACAGCATCGTGAAGAAGGCGCAGCAGCGCCTCTTCAACCTCCGGAGGCTGAAGAAATTCGGCTTGTCACCAAAAGCACTCACAAACTTCTACAGATGCACAATCGAGAGCATCCACCGGGGGCAAACTACCTGCCCTCCAGGACACCTACAGCACCCGATGTCACAGGAAGGCCAAAAAGGTCATCTAGGACAACAACCATCCGAGCCACTGCTTGTTCACCCTGTTATCATCCAGAATGCGAGGTCAGTACAGGTTTATCAAAGCAGGGACAGAGAGACTGAAAAACAGCTTCTATCTCAAGGCCATCAGACTGTTAAACAGCCACCACTAACACATAGAGGCTGCTGCCCTATATACATAGACTTGAAAAAACTGTCCACTTAAATTTTTTTAAACCTTTTTTTTTATATAACTAGGCATGTCAGTTAAGAACAAATTCTTATTTTCAAGGACAGCCTAGGAACAGTGGGTTAACAGATTTGTACCTTGTCAGCTCAGGGGCTTGAACTTGCAACCTTCCGGTTACTAGTCCAACACTCAAACCACTAGACTACCCTGCCGCCCCAATTAACAGAACATTTAATAATGTTTACACATCTTGCATTACTGTTACTGTAATTTAATGATGTCAATGTGTTTTCATGAATTGAAAATCCTTAATCTATTTTATGAGAATTTGTAAGATTCTTGTTTGCATAAAATAGACGGAGACCAGTCTTTTTAGGTAACAGAATTTATTCTCGGAGCGCGCTGCCACTTCACCACGAGCAACAGTTTATATACAAAACATGACGTCATTTCATTGCTTAACAGAAACCCCTCCTCTCGACAGGGACAAAATGAGGTGAAAAGTTCATTCTAACTTACTAACACACTCTCAGGTAACTTTTGACCCCCCCCCCAACATTATCAATCACCACTTAGCTGACAGTTCTAATTAACAGAAATCCTAGGAATGCACTCACTGTCTTATCTAAAAACCCCAGAGCTAAGTTTCGTCGGTTCAACCATAGGTTAACGACCTTATCTGTTTACACAGTCCACTTCTTTCTTTCTAGTTGGATTGGTGTTCATTAACTTGAATTACTCCTTGTCTGTGTCACACAATCCCATCGTATGAACTCATAATGTTAATCAGATATAATAAAACAGAGTATAAGTTTACTTAGTTACAGTTCCATTTAAAATTATTTGTTCAGTCATTTAATCATAATTTTACCAACAATTACTCATCTGATATGTACAGTATATACTGTATTCTTTACTATCTACTGTATCTTAGTCTATGCTGCTCTGACATTGCTCTTCCATATATTTATAGATTCTTAAGTACATTCCTTTACTTAGATTTGTGTGTATTGGGTATATGTTGTGAAATGGTTAGATATTACTGCACTGTCAGAGCTAGAAACACACGCATTTCACTACACCCACAATAACATCTGCTAAACACGTACGTGACCAATAACATTTATTTGATTTGGAGAAAACATGGTTCCACCACGGACATGGTTCCACAGCAAACATGGTTCCACCACGGACATGGTTCCACAGCAGACATGGTTCCACAGCAAACATGGTTCCACAGCAGACATGGTTCCACAGCAGACATTGTTTCTGTTGTTTGCATCAAACTTTCAACAACCATCTGTGCTCAGTCCACATATATACGCCAACATATACTGTACCATCTGGAATGCATTGAAGCACATAACTCTCTTTCTTGCTTTGTGTGCATGTGTGAGTGTTTGTGTGTGTGTGCATGTGTGAGTGTTTGTGTGCGTGTGCATGTGTGTATTCTGTAATACTGGTGTATTTTGGAGACAAGGTTTAGTGGGAAGGCAAGGCAAGGCAACATCTTGCTCTCTCTCTCTCTCTCTCTCTCTCTTGCTTTCTCTCATGTGGCTACAAAAAAAAATATTTGTGGGGACAGTCTGACACAAGTCCCACAACTCACTGACTCATCCAGCCACTAAGAAACAGATCTGCCTGCATCACAACAATCAGTCTGTGTGTGCATGTGTGCGTGTGTGTGTGTGTGTGTGCGTATCTTCTGCCCACAATCAATTAGTTCCACATAGTGGGGATTTTAAAGTCTCTGTGCCTCAGATAGAGAGCCAATAGTTATAGAGAATATTTAGTTCCCTATGAAAAGAACAGCAACATCTGCCCACAAATTTAAAAACAGAAAAGCACTTTAATAGTTTCTTGAAAGTGAAATAAATAGTTTAATATTCTACCATCAGTTTTAGCCAGTGTTTGAAGTGGAATGAAAAAGGTACAGGGTCTACTCTAGAAAAGGTGCTGACTCAAGCGGTCTCTTCCCTCTAACTTTTCGACAACTCTTCACTGTGAAGAATACAGTATGATTCGCACACACACACAGATAAATATAATCTGCTGGCTCTGATGCTCTCCACTTTATAAGTATATACAGCAGACAGAGAAATGCTCTTAAAAAGAGCTTTGTCAGATGAAAGCATAGATTTCTATACATCAATCCCATTCCACGTCTGATGCGAACCGGATTACAATGCCTCTGTACTGAGAGCACTTCACACGAAGCCCTCTACATGCTCACCACGCTGAAGATTATATGATGTGTTGTTTTTCAAAGCACAGCGTCACTCCAGTGTTTAACCGTATTGCATGTAGAGGGCTTAGCTTGAAGTGCTCTCTGGCCATTGTTGCATTCCATTGACCCGCACATTAGTAAAACACAGAGTAGATCCTTTGCTCTGCATCTCTCTGACTCCTGGAGAAAAAGGGAAAGCTGAATTTACAGAAGCCAAAAACAAATCACTCTTCATGTCAGGGGTATTCATTTATGATTTTCATCACAGCTTGTGACCCTGTCACCTCTGTTAGAATGCAGCCTTTGTAATTTCATGGTTAATATTCAATAGCCACTTGTCCCCTGCGCTTGCTGTGTGCATGGGAAATCTCTAGAGGGGGTGTATGTAATGTGCGTGTCTTTGTGTGTGCGTGTGTACTAGGAAAGGGAAATGGGGTTCGTCACCAGAAAGGCTTCCTCCAAAACAGTTGCAGATGTCCAGAGATGTTCTCTCTCTCTCTCCTCCTCCTCCTCCTCCTCCTCACTGAGTGTCTGAGGCCGAGTACTGAAGGGTCTCTCTGTGTGACCTGTAAGGGTGGCCTCCAGTGCTGCCTGTGGCCCGAGGCCACCTCTACACACTGTGGGATGGACAGGCTGGGGAATTGACCTCTACACACTGTGGGATGGACAGGCTGGGGAACTGACCTCTACACACTGTGGGATGGACAGGCTGGGGAACTGACCTCTACACACTGTGGGATGGACAGGCTGGGGAACTGACCTCTACACACTGTGGGATGGACAGGCTGGGGAACTGACCTCTACACACTGTGGGATGGACAGGCTGGGGAACTGACCTCTACACACTGTGGGATGGACAGGCTGGGGAACTGACCTCTACACACTGTGGGATGGACAGGCTGGGGAACTGTACACACCACTCATAACATCTATTCACATCTGTGATTATCTATGTGGGTATAGTATACAGAGGGGGAGAGAGTAGGTGGGAGAGAAGCATGAGAGGGGGACAGAACGAGTGGAGAAACAGAGAGAAAGCGAGGGGGGAGATCTCAAACAGTAAAAAGTCCCAGTGTTTCTACACACATTGATGCATTGGCACAAACAGACATTCCTGCTCAGCGACTTTGGCAGACCTTTAAAAAGCATATTAAAGCGCTCTGTTCTGCATGAGACCAGTTGTTGCTCTGTTTTCTCTACTAAGACAAGGAATGGAGGAGGTGTACAGAACTGTGCAAAGACATGGTTATGGGGAAAACAGGGAGAATGGATACGATATGAGGACATAATGTATCTGGATCATCAAAGTGCTACCCAATATTGTAGCGCATGTACAGCAATAGATACTCAACAAACTGGTACAAATCTGAAGATTTACTTGCCTATTAAAATTACTCAATACCTTTTGTCATACACAGTATATTCCTGATTGGTTTCATTATTCCTGTGTGTTTTTTAAGGAGACTTCAGTCTGTTCAGAGCAGAGCTATTTAAGCACTGAGAGCCTTCACTGCACATCAACAACATCAAAGAGTCCATCTTGGCCATATGCTCTGTGCACACCTCACAATGTCAATCAGAGATAAACAGATAAAAGCAGTCTTTGTTACTTTGGATGAGCTTGTTGGACATAATAGTAGCTACATAGAGGGCAGCCATACCTGATAAAAGGAATAGGCACCACGGGTCACTTCTTACACAGTCATTTTATTACACACAGCACTGGGTAAACACTACACACATGTATTGGACATAATGCTTGAATTGACTGCTTTCACCAGAGCAGGCTAACATTACAGTTTATATCCATGAGATGTTTGAAGGCACATTTGATAAAATGTTTAAAAAAACAATAATAATAATAATAATTAAAAACTCAAATGAGAAATTGCACTGGAAAGGTACCTTGCACTGTTAGGGAATGCAGAAAGTAATTTTTCATCTGGGCATTATCAAGTTGATTTATTTTCCAGTTGTCTCCTAACTATTTGAGTATAAACACTACAACTTGACTTGATTAGCTAGTGTTCCTGTTTGATTCAGAGTGCATCCAAGACAACAAATATCATTATGGCTTCATCTACAGTGGGGCAAAAAAGTATTTAGTCAGCCACCAATTGTGCAAGTTCTCCCACTTAAAAAGATGAGTGAGGCCTGTCATTTTCATCATAGGTACACTTCAACTCTGACAGACAAAATTAGAGAGAAAAAATCCAGAAAATCACATTGTAGGATTTTTAATTAATTTATTTGTAAATGATGGTGGAAAATAAGTATTTGGTCAATGACAAAAGTTTATCTCAATACTTTGTTATATACCCTTTGTTGGCAATGACAGAGGTCAAACGTTTTCTGTAAGTCCTCACAAGGTTTTCACACACTGTTGCTGGTATTTTGGCCCATTCCTCCATGCAGATCTCCTCTAGAGCAGTGATGTTTTGGGGGTGTTTCTGGGCAACACGGACTTTCAACTCCCTCCAAAGATTTTCTTTGGGGTAGAGATCTGGACACTGGCAAGGCCACTCCAGGACCTTGAAATGCTTCTTACGAAGCCACTCCTTCGTTGCCCAGTCAGTGTGTTTGGGATCATTGTCATGCTGATGTTTCCACCCCCATGCTTCACAGTAGGTATGGTGTTCTTTGGATGCAACTCAGCATTCTTTGTACTCCAAACATGATGAGTTGAGTTTTTACCAAAAAGTTCTATTTTGGTTTCATCTGACCATATGACATTATCCTAATCTTCTACTGGATCATCCAAATGCTCTCTAGCAAACTTCAGACAGGCCTGGACATGTACTGGCTTTAGCAGGGAGACACGTCTGGCACTGCAGGATTTGATTCCCTGGCGGCGTAGTGTGTTACTGATGGTAGGCTTTGTTACTTTGGTCCCAGCTCTCTGCAGGTCATTCACTAGGTCCCCCCATGTGGTGCTGGGATTTTTGCTCAACGTTCTTGTGATCATTTTGACCCCACGGGGTGAGATCTTGCGTGGAGCCCCAAATCGAGGGAGATTATCAGTGGTCTTGTATGTCTTCCATTTCCTAATAATTGCTCCCACAGTTGATTTCTTCAAACCAAGCTGCTTACCTATTGCAGATTCAGTCTTCCCAGCCTGGTGCAGGTCTACAATTTTGTTTCTGGTGTCCTTTGACAGCTCTTTGGTCTTGGCCATAGTGGAGTTTGGAGTGTGACCGTTTGAGGTTGTGGACAGGTGTCTTTTATACTGATAACAAGTTCAAACAGGTGCCATTAATACAGGTAACGAGTGGAGGACAGGGGAGCCTCTTAAAGAAATAGTTACAGGTCTGTGAGAGCCAGAAATCTTGCTTGTTTGTAGGTGACCAAATACTTATTTTCCACCATAATTTGCAAATAAATTCATTTAAAATCCTACAATGTGATTTTCTGAATTTTTTTCCTAATTTTGTCTGTCATAGTTGAAGTGTACCTATGATGAAAATTACAGGCCTCTCTCATCTTTTTAAGTTGGAGAACTTGCACAATTGGTGGCTGACTAAATACTTCTTTGCCCCACTGTATCTCTCAAATTCACACTTCTGATTTTTTTTTAAATCCATGAAAACCCCCTACATAGTTAGGGCTAGGCATATTTCCAGGGCTTTACCAAACATTGATTGGATGTACAATATCACAACATCTCTACATAATTCATAATCAGGGATAAAATCTTAATGCAACTATTCAATTTGACCTCAGGCCCCGTGTAGAGGTACAGTACAGATAGATATCCCTCTTACGAGAGATTGATAGTATTCCAAGTAAGGCATATCTTTCATTAGCAGGTGCACCCAGTAAAACACGTCTGCAAGCCCTTGGAATCAATCAAAGCAAGAGGCTGGTTTGATAAGCCAAATGATACCCTAAAACCAAGCTGAAAACCTTGTACAGAATATAGGATCCATAGATAAAGATGTATCACAAAACAAACCTGACGTAGCAGGAGTAAAATATACGCCTGAAACTAGATCCCCTACATACTGGTCTTGATGAGAAGAAAAAAAGGTTATCTTAGGCAATGTTCAACCAATCCAGTAAATGTGGAGGAGGAGTTAAGCTGGAAAGTCGTCTTGTTAACGTCCAAAAGTGAAATAGCATCAGAGGCTCTATTTCCATTTTCCCTGAAAACCAGAACATCCAGATGTTGGAGACTTGGCAGAGGCTAAGCTACAAAAACTATTTTCTTTGGTATGAGAAAACTCACACAGTCATGCGAGGATCCACACAGTGCCAGATCAGAGCAACCAGGAGCCACAGGATATTCAATATAAACACATGATTTAGTCCAAATTGCATATGAGTTGCTGGGCAGAAAGGGGTATGTGTTGTAGTGTTTGAGTTTGCAGAACCTATTCTATAATCATACAACTTATCTACGTACCATTCAAATTAGTTAGCAGAACTACTGCTTTACAGGGAGAGAGGTTGGAACTGATAACATAGAAATGTAATTTTCATACTGGAAGATAATTTTTTTTTTACATAAAATAAGATGGATTGATATCATTTTTGTAGTGAGGAGAGACAATCCAGGCCTGGAGTAAAGTGGAGGCCTTCCGTTCAAATACAGTACAGTACAAGAGAATGACAGATATCAGATAAAGGCATTGAGAGTTTGAATGATCTCTTCCAGTCTACCTGTTAGGTCTGAAATCTGTTTACAACATGGAAATCATTCAAAATATCCAGACAGTATGGTTAAGATTCAAAATAAAATTGCAGAAAGAGGAAAGCCCTAAGAGAAAGAGCTCTCCATTCACACGTTTGAGTAAGATGGAGGATGTGTCCTTTGCTAGGTCTGTCTACAACGCGCCTACGGGTCATGGACAAACATGGGACTCTACTGTAGTGACCAGTTTTCTTCACTCCTGATCTTCGAGAGTCAAAGGGTGTGCAGACTTTCATTCAGCCCAGCACTAACACACCTGATTAATATCATCAACTAAAAATCAATATCTTGATTAGCTGAATTAGATGTGCTAATAATGGGCTATGGAACAAAATGTCTGTAGCATTGTTGGCCCATTTCCATTGGTTTGTAGCTGAGCCCCCTACTCCCAGTCCCAGCAACTCTGACAGGACAACCATGGTAGAGAGACCCTCCTCCACATGGACTGTGCACGTCGAGAAAGAAACGGTTAGCACTAAAACTGGAAGACTTTAACCTTGCCAAGGACAAACTAGAGTGCTGCTCAGATCTGAGCGACCATTTCCCATTACTCTGCAGTCTTATCTACTGAAACACAAAAATCCTGTTAAATGGGGCCATTTTCTCATTTGCCTTCAAGGTCATTATCATGCATGGAGAGCCAGTCATTGTGCTGCTGAGCCCTTGGAGACACAGGGTGTTCTGCTGGAATAAGAGATGGCTCACAGAGTCCAAAAGAACAGTCCAGAGAGAGAAGCTGTCCAGAACCATCGCTGGAGCACAGCGACCTTACAGTAGAAAGACTAGAGCCCGACTGATAGATCAGTTGACCGATATTAGCCTTTAGCAGAAAGATTTGTTTCGCTATTTATTCTACAGATAAAGAATAGATATTATTGTAACGACCCTGGGTTTATAAGCGCGGAAATCGACTCTGCCGCTTGAGCATGCTTTTGCGGCACAGTCGAAGGTCGTGGGTTCGAGACCTGCTCCCTGCTGTTTCGTTACATTATATACATAGAATAAACAAATACGTCTGCTCATTTATGGTCACTTTTTTAATGGTCAATGGTTGCCTGAAGAGGGCACTCTATGAGCTGCTCATTGAACATCATTCAGGCCTAGGTCACAACGTGAGAAAGTAGGCATGGTGGTTAGACTGTGAGTAGCTTGCCACAGCCAACGTATTTGAATAAGTATATAATCAAAAGTACACTTCACCAAGCAAGCAGCCCTGTCCTCATCACATTATCACTTAGTTAACGTACGCTCAGCTATCTAGCCAGCAACGTAGCTCACTTTGCTAGCTAGCAATCTATGCTACTTATGTGTAACACTGAACGGGCGCCAAAGTGAACAATTGTTCTTGATACAAAAATAACACTGTTACTGTCTGGGCCTATTATATTAGCCAGTGGATTTATTTAGTTTGTTGTCCGAAATATGTCATCTGCAAAAGGCAGGCCATGTGCTTGCGTTCATGATGAGATAACTCTAGCTAGCTAGCTAAATGAGAACGTGTGACTAAAACAAGTGCGGCAATCATTTGCCTGCATAAATGTTTTTAGTCATCAGCGCAAGCCATTTGCAGCTGAAAATTACAGCCAATATATTCGTATTGAATAACAGTGATGTAGATATGGTTTCTGTAAGAAAACATTGTAGTAATGAACAGCTAGCTTGTGCTTGTCATATCCTACTCTCATTGCAAGGTTGCCATAAAGTGTTTGTTTACATGACCTCTGACTGTTGTAGACGCTGGTAAATCTACGCAAGACAAATGCTGACGCTGACACCTAGCGGTGAGATTAGGAACAGCATGTTACTGCATTTCAATGCTTTTTTGTGAACAGTGCAGTTTCAGATTTACTTTGAGACTAAGTTTAATTCATTCAACCTTGTGGTGGTTTAACACAAGCACTTTTGCATACTTCTTATCCACTGCCATAGATAGGGACAACTTAAAAGATTTGTTTAAGAAGGGACACTAAACCAGTTTTAGTGTTGTATTTATAGAGGATATAGTTGCTTTTTCGTGGATAACTTAAATAATGTTTATTTTAATATTTTGTTAAGAAATTATAATTTAGAGTATTTGTTAATCCTTTGGAGCACAATTTGTGTAAAAAAAGTATGTTATTCACCTCTAAAAACAATATATTGGGTGATATATCAGTAAATCAGTGACTTCGCCTCCCTCCTATTGTTATCAGACCCAAAAATCCCATATCGGTCTAAGCAAAACATCTGCATAACAATGAGAGATATAGTAAACCGACAAGCAACACAGAGGTGAGCAGGAGAAGTCAGAGAGTATTCCCTGTCCTTTGATTGGTCAATTCCAACGGATTGTCCACAACATCGAACAATGTCAGCGCTCTACCTTGGTCAAAGCCAATGATATGTCCTTACATTGACCAATGATCCGCCCCTCCACTGCCCTCTCTACTGAGCCAGAGAGGAAGAGGTGAAGCGATAAGCAGACCGATAAGCAGACCGCCTGCCTTTGGGACAATGACTCCCATTGTTAGGTTGGAGACAAGACCATCTTGTCATTATATACAGTATCTCTGACTGAGCCTGAGCTGTGTCAGTGTGTGAGATAAATATATATATATTTATCACCCTGTGTAGTTTGAAAGGCTCAGGAGGAGAAACAGAGGCCACAGCACTCCATACAGATCTCCAGGCAGTCTGCAGACTCGCAGCACGCGTCGATGATCCCACAGTCCATGTCACACGGCAGCTCACAGTCGCCACACTCCTCTGATGCACAGCAGCAACAGAAACACGCCGAGTCGTCCCCAGCACACGAACCACAGGTGGCACAGTCCAGCACGATGTTACACAGAGTCAGGAACTCACAGAACAGACAGGCCAGGATACAGTGAACACAACAGTCTGAGGGAGAGAAGGAGAGTTATTCAGGATACACTGAACACAACAGTCTGAGGGAGAGAAGGAGAGTTATTCAGGATACAGTGAACACAACAGTCTGAGGGAGAGAAGGAGAGTTATTCAGGATACAGTGAACACAACAGTCTGAGGGAGAGAAGGAGAGTTATTCAGGATACAGTGAACACAACAGTCTGAGGGAGAGAAGGAGAGTTATTCAGGATACAGTGAACACAACAGTCTGAGGGAGAGAAGGAGAGTTATTCAGGATACACTGAACACAACAGTCTGAGGGAGAGAAGGAGAGTTATTCAGGATACACTGAACACAACAGTCTGAGGGAGAGAAGGAGAGTTATTCAGGATACAGTGAACACAACAGTCTGAGGGAGAGAAGGAGAGTTATTCAGGATACAGTGAACACAACAGTCTGAGGGAGAGAAGGAGAGTTATTCAGGATACAGTGAACACAACAGTCTGAGGGAGAGAAGGAGAGTTATTCAGGATACAGTGAACACAACAGTCTGAGAGAGAGAAGGAGAGTTATTCATATTTATTTGACCTGGTACTTGATTACAATGCATAGTGTTTTGAGAAGAGGGAGAGATGGAAGAGCGAGAGGAGAGGTGGGGTACTACAGTGAGATGGACAGAAGTAGATAGCTTCTCACCATCCTGTGCCTCTATAGGTATCTGGGAGCTGTTGCTCTTGGAGGAGCTCTTGCTCCTCTTGCTGCTCTGAGAGGTGATGGAGGGGTTGGACTGGAGCTTCTTAGGGTTCTTCATCCCCGATGAGGAACACGAGGAGGAGGAAGAGGCCGCCCTGGGTAGGGAGTTGGGGGCCGGCCGATCATGGAGCCCTCCGTTCCTCACTCCATTGGGGTGAGAGGCATGTGTGTTGGCGGTGTGTGTGCAGTGCGGGGTGTGTGTGTGGGGCTTTGCTCCGCTGCGTAGCTGGCTGGTGGGCTGGGTTAGGCAAGGCTGGGTGGGATGTATAGGGGTAGATCGTGTCTGGGGTTGACCTGAGGACAGGAACAAAGAAAAAGAAGAAAAACAATTACAATAGTTGCTTTCATTGTAACTGTGGGACACATGGGAAATGTAGTCATTGATACAGCATGCCCCAATGGTTCCTGGGAAGGGCCATGTGTACTGGGCTGACTTCTGACCCTGCTCATCTAGACGCTTACACAACAAGCCCCAGACACTCTACGCCCCTCCTCGCCTCTTTTTCTCCTCTCTTCTCCTCCCCTCCCCTCCTCTCCTCTCCTGCCCTGTCCTCCCCTCTCACTGCCAGGGCTGAAACACAAGTTGGTGGGAGAAACTTGTCTTGGACAGCACATCATTTCAGATAATCCCCTTAAGAAATAGGCCTAAACTTGGGCCAACTCAATCCAGTTTGACAAACTCAAGAATCTATTAAAATAATTTACCAAGGACAATTGGTGTTTCATGGTCTACTAACGCCAGCTGCACATTGCTAGGTGCACCATACATTGATATGTAACTCATGACTATGATGCGTATCTGGTTGCTAGTTTTAAGTCTTTGGTTTATGTGGACAGAGAGGCTGAAATGGCCTGGTTCTCTCTCTTCACAGTATGAAATGTAGGCTACACACATTTACGCATATATATACGCACGCACACGCACACACACACACACACTCAGACAGCCTCAGCCCAGGCCCAGGGTGTTTACAGCCTACAAACCCTGTACTGTTCCTCCTCTAAGTCAGACCAGGGTTGATCTTGGCTGGCCAACATATTTTACTCTGAGCACCACAAAATACTAATTACACTGAGAGAAAGAACAACGTGGTGAAAAGCAGACCTCCTCTGCCAAACCAAACAGAGGCCCTGAAAAAGAGAGAGGGAACCATGGTTTTGATATTATGATAATATTTAATACCATCCTATCGAGGCCCTAAATATTTTCTAGACCTGAAGACACAGATGGAGAGAGGTGTAACATCCCAGAGTAGAATACCACTACAGGATGTCCTGAGAGAAACACTCACAGACACACACATACCGGGGGCTGAGATGCAGTGAAACAACATTAGATAATCGTTCAGAGACAGATACCATGCTAGGACTGATGTGATTGGCCTGGCCGGGTTCACACCACCAATCGAGTGTGATTCAGCATTTTTTTAACCTCACTCCAGATGTCTGGCAGTGAGGAGGGGGGCAGCAGTCACAGGGAAACATCTCTTTCTCTTCTAAAGAATGTCAAAAGTCAATACCTGCTCGGCTGCATTGTCTCCTTTCTTACCCTTTTCCCTCTCTTTTTGTCTCACCCTCTCTCTTTCCCCCGGTCTCTCAATTTAACCACTCATATTTCCAAAATTACAGTACAATACAGTATAAGGGTTTGGTTTTGTCGAGAGAAGAGAGAGAACGCACACGCGCAATTACAGAGCCACAATTGCAGCCACCAACCCTAATCATAGTCAGTTTTAGTGAAACCACAGAGCGATGCCAGGCTTTTACCCCACATCTCTCTGCTGCTGTAGTCATTCTCTATGTGGTACATGTCTGGTTAACAGTGCATTCCTTTGGTTGGTAAAGACAACATCAGCAGGAACACAATATTGTTTGTTTTTCTGAATTCCATTGGATTTAAAAAATATATATTGTTGGAAATGGAGAGAGGAGTAACATCACACTGAACAGAGTCAAATATCTGGATAATATTTAGTGGTATGAGAGTTCATTCACCCTTCCCCCTTTGCATGTGTGTGTCAGTCGGTTTGGAGTGTGTGTGTGTGTGTGTGTGTGTGTGTGTGTGTGTGTGTGTGTGTGTGTGTGTGTGTGTGTGTGTGTGTGTGTGTGTGTGTGTGTGTGTGTGTGTGTGCAAAAAGGCTGGTTGCATGGGCATCTGGCAGACAGAAAGACAGACAAACTGAGTTTTAGAGAAGTCATGACTGCGTACACATACGAACGCACAAATGCACACGCACACACACACACACACACACACACACACACACACACACACACACACACACACACACACACACACACACACACACACAGAGAGTGAGAGAGAGAGAGGGGGGTGTTTGTGAGCTAGAGATGCAGAGGAGAGTGTGTGTGAGGGAGGGTGAGAGAGATCTGCTCTACGGATATACACCCCTTAGCTTTGGCTCTCGTCTATTTTGGTTCAGGAGTGATGTAAGGGCGTGCCACAGAAACACAATGATTCAGCAGTTCATAGTTAAAAATAAGAACAAAGAAACAGCTAAATGACTGTGGGCTTAATATGATGAGACTGGCACACCACAGACTGAAGGAGAACAGAGGGGGAGGAAGAGCAGAGAGAGGGAGAAGGGGGGTGAGAGTGAGGAGAGGAGATATTTTACTGTGCAAAAGTGTTGGACCAGCCTAGGCCTGAAAGTGTAGGACCAGCCTCGACCTGAAAGTGTAGGACCAGCCTAGGCCTGAAAGTGTAGGACCAGCCTAGGCCTGAAAGTGTAGGACCAGCCTAGGCCTGAAAGTGTAGGACCAGCCTAGGCCTGAAAGTGTAGGACCAGCCTAGGCCTGAAAGTGTAGGACCAGCCTAGGCCTGAAAGTGTAGGACCAGCCTAGGAAAGTGTAGGACCAGCCTAGGCCTGAAAGTGTAGGACCAGCCTAGGCCTGAAAGTGTTGGACCAGCCTAGGCCTGAAAGTGTAGGACCAGCCTCGGCCTGAAAGTGTAGGACCAGCCTAGGCCTGAAAGTGTAGGACCAGCCTAGGCCTGAAAGTGTAGGACCAGCCTAGGCCTGAAAGTGTAGGACCAGCCTAGGCCTGAAAGTGTAGGACCAGCCTCGGCCTGAAAGTGTAGGACCAGCCTCGGCCTGAAAGTGTAGGACCAGCATAGGCCTGAAAGTGTAGGACCAGCATAGGCCTGAAAGTGTAGAACCAGTATAGGACTGAAAGTGTAGGACCAACCTAGGACTGAAAGTGTAGGACCAACCTAGGACTGAAAGTGTAGGACCAACCTAGGACTGAAAGTGTAGGACCAACCTAGGACTGAAAGTGTAGGACCAGTCTAGGACTGAAAGTGTAGGAGCAGCATAGGACTGAAAGTGTAGGAGAGAGACAGCTGACAATGAGAGCTGAGAGAGAGCTGAGAGAGAGAGACAGTTGAGTTATTATTATTATTTATTATTATTTATTGTTGAATGTATGATTATTTTGACACTTGGTTATTGTTGTTACTGTTGTCCCGTTGACGATTTTGATTCTCATTTATATAAGCTTTGGCAATATGTACAGTGGGGCAAAAAAAAGTATTTAGTCAGCCACCAATTGTGCAAGATCTCCCACTTAAAAAGATGAGAGGCCTGTAATTTTCATCATATGTACACTTCAACTATGACAGACAAAATGAGAAAAAAATCCAGAAAATCACATTGTATGATTTTTAATGAATTTATTTGCAAATTATGGTGGAAAATAAGTATTTGGTCAATAACAAAAGTTTCTCAAAAGTTTGTTATATACCCTTTGTTGGCAATGATGAGGTCAAAAGTTTTCTGTAAGTCTTCACAAGGTTTTCACACACTGTTGCTGGTATTTTGGCCCATTCCTCCATGCAGATCTCCTCTAGAGCAGTGATGTTTTGGGGCTGTTGCTGGGCAACACGGACTTTCAACTCCCTCCAAAGATTTTCTATGGGGTTGAGATCTGGAGACTGGCTAGGCCACTCCAGGACCTTGAAATGCTTCTTATGAAGCCACTCCTTCGTTGCCCGGGTGGTGTGTTTGGGATCATTGTCATGCTGAAAGACCCAGCCACGTTTTATCTTCAATGCCCTTGCTGATGGAAGGAGGTTTTCACTCAAAATCACACGATGGCCCCATTCATTCTTTCCTTTACACGGATCAGTCATCCTGGTTCCTTTGCAGAAAAACAGCCCCAAAGCATGATGTTTCCACCCCCATGCTTCACAGTAGGTATGGTGTTCTTTGGATGCAACTCAGCATTCTTTGTCCTCCGAACACAACGAGTTGAGTTTTTACTAAAAAGTTATATTTTGGTTTCATCTGACCATATGACATTCTACCAATCTTCTTCTGGATCATCCAAATGCTCTCTAGCAAACTTCAAACGGGCCTGGACATGTACTGGCTTAAGCAGGGGGACACGTCTGGCACTGCAGGATTTGAGTCCCTGGCGGCATAGTGTGTTACTGATGGTAGGCTTTGTTACTTTGGTCCCAGCTCTCTGCAGGTCATTCACTAGGTCCCCCCGTGTGGTTCTGGGATTTTTACTCACCGTTCTTGTGATCATTTTGACCCCACAGGGTGAGATCTTGCGTGGAGCCCCAGATCAAGGGAGATTATCAGTGGTCTTGTATGTCTTCCATTTCCTAATAATTGCTCCCACAGTTGATTTCTTCAAACCAAGCTGCTTACCTATTGCAGATTCAGTCTTCCCAGCCTGGTGCAGGTCTACAATTTTGTTTCTGGTGTCCTTTGACAGCTCTTTGGTCTTAGCCATAGTAGAGTTTGGAGTGTGTCTGTTTGAGGTTGTGGACAGGTGTCTTTTATACTGATAAGTTCAAACAGGTGCCATTAATACAGGTAATGAGTGGAGGAAAGAGGAGCCTCTTAAAGAAGAAAGTTACAGGTCTGTGAGAGCCAGAAATCTTGCTTGTTTGTAGGTGACCAAATACTTATTTTCCACCATAATTTGCAAATAAATTCCTTAAAAATCCTACAATATTATTTTCTGGATTTTTTTTCTTCTCATTTTGTCTGTCATAGTTGATGTGTACCTATGATGACAATTACAGGCCTCTCATATTTTGAAGTGGGAGAACTTACACAATTGGTGGCTGACTAAATACTTTTTTGCCCCACTGTACATTGTTACGTCATGCCAATAAAGCAAATTGAATTGAATTGAGAGCTGAGAGAGCTGAGGGAGACAGCTGAGAGACAGCTGAGAGAGAGAGAGAGCTGAGAGCGAGAGACAGTTGAAAGAGCGCTGAGAGACAGCTGAGAGAGAGAGACAGCTGAGAGACAGCTGAGAGAGAGAGCTGAGAGCGAGAGGCAGTTGAAAGAGAGAGACAGCTGAGAGAGAGAGAGACAGCTGAGAGAGAGAGAGACAGCTGAGAGAGAGAGAGACAGCTGAGAGAGAGAGACAGCTGAGCGAGAGAGAGACAGCTGAGAGAGAGAGACAGCTGAGAGAGAGAGAGACAGCTGAGAGAGAGACAGCTGAGAGAGAGAGAGAGAGACAGCTGAGAGCTGAGAGAGAGAGACAGCTGAGAGACAGCTGAGAGAGAGACAGCTGAGAGAGAGAGAGAGCTGAGAGACAGCTGAGAGAGAGCTGAGAGAGAGAGACAGCTGAGAGAGAGACAGCTGAGAGACAGCTGAGAGAGAGAGAGCTGAGAGAGTGAAAGGCCCAGTGTAGGCCCAGCCTGTTGCCTGTAGCGATGGGAGTGTGGTATGTCTGGCTTGAAAGAGTGTGACTCACAGTCTGCTGACAGCTCACCCCTCCCCTACCTTCTCTCTCTCTAAATTCCTCCATCCGCTCACCTCCCATTACCCTACAGACAGCCAACCTCTCTTCTCACCTCCTCCCCCTCTCTCTAAATCGCTCTCCTCCCACTCCCTCCCCATCATCTCCCCTTCCGTCAGCCTCCTCCCAAGACACTGGCCTCTAGCGAAAGGCTAGATTACTGCTATTCGAAAGGCTGATTACTGCTGATCACTGCACCCCTCTATCTTTCCAACCTCCCTCCTCCCCTCTTCCTCTCCTACCTCTCTCTTTCCTCCCTTTTCCTCTCCTTCCCCTTGCCATCGCTCCCTCCCTCCGTCAGTGACTCAGCAGTCTTAGCAGTAGACAGTAAACAGAGTGCTGTTTGTGCCAGCTAAGCTGCTTAGACCAGGCCATCTGAACTAGATCAGAGCTGTGAGGTTCAAATCAAATCACATTTTTATTTGTCACATACACATGGTTAGCAGATGTTAATGCAAGTGTAGCGAAATGCTTGTGCTTCTAGTTCCGACAATGCAGTAATATCCAACGAGTAATCTAACCTAACAATTTCACAACAACTACCTTATACACACAAGTGTAAAGGAATGAATAAGAATATGTACATAAAATATATATGAATGAGTGATGGTATAGAACGGTATAGGCAAGATGCAGTGGATGGTATAGAGTACAGTATATACATATGAAAGTGGCATTGTTTAAAGTGACTAGTGATACATTTATTACATCAAGATGGCAAGATGCAGTAGATGGTATAGAGTACAGTATATACATATGAGATGAGTAATGTAGGGTATGTAAACATTATATGAAGTGGCATTGTTTAAAGTGGCTAATGATACATTTATTACATCCATTTTACCATTATTAAAGTGGCTGGAGTTGAGTCAGTATGTTGGCAGCAGCCACTCAATGTTAGTGATGGCTGTTTAACAGTCTGATGGCCTTGAGATAGAAGCTGTTTTTCAGACTCTCTGTCCCTGTTTTGATGCACCTGTACTGACCTCACTTTTTTTTAACCTTTTTTAAGTCAGTTAAGAACAAATTCTTATTTTCAATGACAGCCTAGGAACGGTGGGTTAACTGCCTGTTCAGGGGCAGAACAACAGATTTGTACCTTGTCAGCTCGGGGGTTTGAACTTGCAACCTTCCGGTCACTAGTCCAACCACTAGGCTACCCTGCCGCCCTGCCGCAGTGGCTCGGTTGGTTGTTGTCCTTGATGATATTTTTAGCCTTCCTGTGACATCTGGTGGTGTAGGTGTCCTGGAGGGCAGGTAGTTGCGTTGTGCAGACCTCACTACCCTCTGGAGAGCCTTACGGTTATGGACGGAGCAGTTGCCGTACCATGCGGTGATACCGCCCGACAGGATGCTCTTGATTGTACATCTGCAAAAGTTTGTGAGTGCTTTTGGTGACAAGCCAAATTTCTTCAGCCTCCTGAGGTTGAAGAGGTGCTGCTGCGCCTTCACCACACTGTCTGTGTGGGTGGACCATTTCAGTTTGTCCGTGATGTGTACGCCAAGGAATTTAAAACGTTCTACCCTCTCCACTGCTGTTCCGTCGATGTGGATAGGGGTGTGCTCCCTTTGCTGTATCCTGAAGTCCACGATTATCTGAATATCTGGGCCTGCAGCCTTGCGAGGGTTGACACATTTAAATGTTTTACTCACGTCGGCTGCAGTGAAGGAGAGCCCTCAGGTTTTGGTAGTGGGCCGTGTCAGTGGCACTGTATTGTTCTCAAAGCGAGCAAAGAAGTTGTTTAGTCTGTCTGGGAGCAAGACATCCTGGTCTGCGACGGGGCTGGTTTTCCTTTTATAGTCCATGATTGACTGTAGACCCTGCCACATACCTCTCGTGTCTGAGCCGTTGAATTGCGTCTCTACTTTGTCTCTATACTGACGCTTAGCTTGTTTGATTGCCTTGCGGAGGGAATAGTTACACTGTTTGTACTCGGTCATGTTTCCGGTCACCTTTCCCTGATTAAAAGCAGTGGTTTGCATTTTCAGTTTTGCGCGAATGCTGCCATCAATCCACGGTTTCTGGTTGGGGAATGTTTTAATAGACACTGTGGGTATGACATCGCTGATGCACTTGCTAATAAACCCGCTCACCGAATCAGCATATTCATCAATGTTGTTGTTCGACGCAATGCAGAACATATCCCAGTACACATGATCAAAGCAATCTTGAAGCGTGGAATCCGATTGGTCGGACCAGCGTTGGACAGACCTGAGCGCAGGAGCTTCCTGTTTTAGTTTCTGTCTATAGGCTGGGAGCAACAAAATGTAGTCATGGTCAGCTTTTCCTGGACCATTGTGCTCCCTTCCTACATTTAAAACAGGAACACCTGAGTGACACCTAGCACCTTGACCAGGGATCACAGCTAATCACAATTTAGGGCTTTACAATGGTAGGTACTGTCACCTTGTCCTTCCACTGTCACCTTATTCACCCCTGTCACCAATAACAATGTGACCCCATAAACCAATGTCTGATTCAGCTTATTTCAATCACAATCCATAGGGATGGGCAATCTAATCTCGGAATAGCAAAGTGTGGTATTCCTAAAGGGTGGAATTCTGAAAGAAGTGTAGCCTTTTTCCCTAAGTAGAGTGTTGTGAGTGGGAAACGAAGGCTGAGGGAGGCAGGATGAACAGTGATTTAGGATAAAAGCTCTACTTAACTGGGAGATTGTGGTAAAAACAGGGAATTAAGGAAGTGGGAGAGAGGAGAGAAGGAAAGGGAAACATGAAAGTTAACACAGAGGAGAGAAGGAAAGGGAAACATGAAAGTTAACACAGAGGAGAGAAGGAAAGGGAAACCTGAAAGTTAACACAGAGGAGAGAAGGAAAGGGAAACCTGAAAGTTAACACAGAGGAGAGAAGGAAAGGGAAACCATGAAAGTTAACACAGAGGAGAGAAGGAAAGGGAAACATGAAAGTTAACACAGAGGAGAGAAGGAAAGGGATTACATGAAAGTTAGCACAGAGGAGAGTGGGAAGGGAAACATGAAAGTTAACACAGAGGAGAGTGGGAAGGGAAACATGAAAGTTAGCACAGAGAGTGGGAAGGGAAACATGAAAGTTAACACAGAGGAGAGTGGGAAGGGGAACATGAAAGTTAACACAGAGGAGAGTGGGAAGGGAAACATGAATGTTAGCACAGAGGAGAGTGGGAAGGAGAAAGAATGGGTCAGGTTAAGTTGGGGTTCACTGTCGGTGACAAATGGTCTCCTTCAACAGAGATGATGTACTCTTTCCAGGCCCTTTGTGTGTGTGCGCGTGTGTCACCTTCAGGTCCGAGGCCTCCAGGAGAAAGAGGAGGATGAGGAAGAGGAGAGATTCATCACAGACTGGTGTGTAATTAAAGGCACTGTGTCACGATCTTGTTACATTTCACACCGGCAACACGCTAACCCAGTTCACATCCCCTTTAATGATCCCAGCATCATACGTACTTCACCAAGCTGCCAACTCAGCCTTTCCATGGCAGTATTGTGTGTGCGTGATTGTAAGCCTTACAAAGCTAAAAACAAAATAGTTCACAAAATATTGCTATTGTCTGTATGGAGTGTTTTCTGACTGAAGTTGTACAAATGAGTCATGAATCCCATCTCTGTGTTTCATTGTGGTGCCAGAGAAAGTGAATGAGGGAGTGTGACTGAGGGGTCTGACAGAGCACTGGACTCTGACTAACAGTGAGAGTGGTGGTGATGGGGGACAGTGTAACAGGGTTGTCACTAGTTACCACAGCCACAAAGTCAAAATTGTCTATGTCGTAAATATTCGTGAAAAAAATTGTTACTTTTTATTATTATTTTATTCGAGTTAGTCATATGGTTAGCAGTTTAGTTAAGGTTAGGGTTAGCATCTAGCATCCTTCTCTTAGTCAGAACTGACAAAAAATGACTAACAGAGCTTATTTTAAGACTCCCATAAAAACAGGAGAGCCCAAAGGAGGATTTATCATGAGTCAGAATAGTGTAACCAACACTCACTTATTCAGAGCTTTTTACTGGCAGTCTGTATAGGACTGTGACGTAGGCTTAAGTCAATGACGTGTATCAACTATGAGGCTGCTTTATTGAATCAATGTGCTAGAGAAACAGAAACACACTACCCAACTACCAAAGAGAATAGCATACACACATGTGGCACCACACACACAACAGCACGCACACACACTCTAACAGCTCACTCTGCACATTGTTCTCAGACAGCTTGTCAGAGGCCCAGCGCCAGACACATGCTACAAGCATGATGTCATCACTGCGAGACAGAGCATCTGGGCTGCAGAATGCAATCTCGTTTCTGTTTTCATCTACACATATCCTTTACATCATGACATCATCACTCACACACAAACCATAGTCATCTAGTAGCAGCAAGAGCCACTATTTCAGATTTCATAATCAGTGTACCGACCATAGACAAACTCTCTCTCTCTTTATTGATGTGGTTGAGGCAGAGTGAGGGGGTCTATGAAGTTAGTCACAGTGTTCCTGTAGGGTGCTGATGATACAACTGTACAACTTCCAAATGTATGCACACAGTCACACACAAACATGCACACGCAGCACGAGCCCCATACACACACACACAAGCCATCTGCATCAACAGAGAAAACCAGACGTAACAGCGGGAGGATGGGAGTGGGGAGGGAAGGATGAAGGGAGGGAGGATGAGAGGGAGGGAGGAAGGTAGAGTTGGATTCAGTTGCTTGCAGATGCTGATCTTAGGTCAGTTTTACATTGTCTCTCTAATGATTAAGGTTGGGATTGGGGAAGGGAACGCTGTACCTACGGCCAACATTTAACTAGAGCGGGGGGAGGGTTGGAAGGAAAGAGGTATAGGGGAATGGAAGAAGGGAGGTACAGGGGGATGAGGAAGGTATAGGGGGATAAGGGAGGTATAGGGGTGGAGGGAGGTATAGGGGGATGAGGGAGGTATAGGGGGTGGAGGGAGGTATAGGGGGTGGAGGGAGGTATAAGGGGTGGAGGGAGGTATAAGGGGTGGAGGGAGGTATAGGGGGTGGAGGGAGGTATAGGGGGTGGAGGGAGGTATAGGGGGTGGAGGGAGGTATAGGGGGTGGAGGGAGGTATAGGGGGTGGAGGGAGGTATAGGGGGTGGAGGGAGGGAGGTATAGGGGGTGGAGGGAGGTATGGAGGGGGTGGAGGGAGGTATAGGGGGTGGAGGGAGGTATAGGGGGTGGAGGGAGGTATAGGGGGTGGAGGGAGGTATAGGGGGTGGAGGGAGGTATAGGGGGGAGGAGGGAGGGAGGTATAGGGGGTGGAGGGAGGTATAGGGGGATGAGGAAGGTATAGGGGGTGGAGGGAGGTATAGGGGTGGAGGGAGGTATAGGGGTGGAGGGAGGTATAGGGGTGGAGGGAGGTATAGGGGTGGAGGGAGGTATAGGGGTGGAGGGAGGTATAGGGGGTGGAGGGAGGTATAGGGGGTGGAGGGAGGTATAGGGGGTGGAGGGAGGTATAGGGGGTGGAGGGAGGTATAGGGGGTGGAGGGAGGTATAGGGGGTGGAGGGAGGTATAGGGGGTGGAGGGAGGTATAGGGGGTGGAGGGAGGTATAGGGGAATAAGGAAGGTATAGGGGAATAAGGAAGGTATAGAGGAATAAGGAAGGTATAGGGGGATAAGGGAGGTATAGGGGGTGGAGGGAGGTATAGGGGGTGGAGGGAGGTATAGGGGGTGGAGGGAGGTATAGGGGGTGGAGGGAGGTATAGGGGGTGGAGGGAGGTATAGGGGGTGGAGGGAGGTATAGGGGAATAAGGAAGGTATAGGGGAATAAGGAAGGTATAGGGGAATAAGGAAGGTATAGGGGGATAAGGGAGGTATAGGGGGTGGAGGGAGGTATAGGGGGTGGAGGGAGGTATAGGGGGTGGAGGGAGGTATAGGGGGTGGAGGGAGGTATAGTGGGTGGAGGGAGGTATAGGGGAATAAGGAAGGTATAGGGGAATAAGGAAGGTATAGGGGGATAAGGAAGGTATAGGGGGATAAGGGAGGTATAGGGGGTGGAGGGAGGTATAGGGGTTGGAGGGAGGTATAGGGGAATAAGGAAGGTATAGGGGAATAAGGAAGGTATAGGGGAATAAGGAAGGTATAGGGGGATAAGGGAGGTATAGGGGGATAAGGGAGGTATAGGGGGTGGAGGGAGGTATAGGGGAATAAGGAAGGTATAGGGGGTGGAGGGAGGTATAGGGGAATAAGGAAGGTATAGGGGGATAAGGGGGGTGGAGGGAGAAAGAGATAAGGGGATGGCGGGAGGGGAATGGAAGGAGGGAGGTACAGGGGATGGAAGGAGGGAGATATAGGGGAATGGAAGAAAGGAGGTACAGGGGATGGAAGGAGGTATAGGGGGATGAGGGACGCATGGGGGTATGGGGAATGGAAGGAGGGAGGTATAGGGGAATGGAGGGAGGGAGGTATAGGGGAATGGAGGGAGGTATAGGGGAATGGAGGGAGGTATAGGGGGATGGACGGTGGTATAGGGGAATGGAGGGAGGTATAGGGGGATGGAGGGAGGTGTAGGGGGATGGAGGGGGGTGTAAGGGGATGGAAGGAGGGAGTTATAGGGGATGGAGGGAAGTATAGGGAGATGGAAGGAGGGAGGTATAGGGGGAAGGAGGGAGGTATAGGGAGATGGAGGGAGGTATAGGGAAATGGAGGGAGGTATAGGGAAATGGAGGGAGGTATAGGGAAATGGAGGGTGGTATAGGGGATTAATGGAGGGAGGTATATGGAGATGGAAGGAGCGAGGTATATGGAGATGGAAGGAGGGAGGTATATGGAGATATAAGGAGGGAGGTATAGGGCAATGGTGGGAGGTATAGGGGGATGGAGGGAGGTATGGGGAGATGGAGGGAGGTATCAGGGAATGGATGTAGTTATATGGAATGGAGGGAGGTATAAAGGGGATGGAGGTATAGGGATGATGGAGGGAGGGATAGGGAAATGGCAGGTGAAAGAGGAGGTCTGGATGAGATGGGGCTTGTACATGTTGTCTGTAGTTGGTTAACTCTTGTGTTAACTCTCTTCAGCACAGGGTATGGAGCTGGGCAGCAGCACAGGGTATGGAGCTGGGCAGCAGCACAGGGTATGGAGCTGGGCAGCAGTACAGGGTATGGAGCTGGGCAGCAGCACAGGGTATGGAGCTGGGCAGCAGCACAGGGTAAGGAGCTGGGCAGCAGCACAGGTTATGGAGCTGGGCAGCAGCAGAGGGTATGGAGCTGGACAGCAGCACAGGGTATGGAGCTGGGCAGCAGCCCAGGGTATGGAGCTGGGCAGCAGCCCAGGTTATGGAGCTGGGCAGCAGCCCAGGTTATGGAGCTGGGCAGCAGCAAAGGGTAAGGAGCTGGGCAGCAGAACAGGGTATCGACGGGGCAGCAGCACAGGGTATGGAGCTGGGCAGTAGCACAGGGTATGGAACTGGGCAGCAGCTAGGGTAAGGAGCTGGGCAGCAGCACAGGGTAAGGAGCTGGGCAGCAGCACAGGGTATGGAGCTGGGCAGCAGCACAGGGTATGGAGCTGGGCAGCAGCACAGGGTATGGAGCTGGGCAGCAGCACAGGGTATGGTCTGGGAAGCAGCACAGGGTATGGAGCTGGGCAGCAGCACAGGGTATAGAGCTGGGCAGCAGCACAGGGTATGGAACTGGGCAGCAGCACAGGGTATGGAGCTGGGCAGCAGCACAGGGTATAGAGCTGGGCAGCAGCACAGGGTATGGAGCTGGGCAGCAGCACAGGGTATGGAGCTGGGCAGCAGCACAGGGTATAGAGCTGGGCAGCAGCACAGGGTATAGAGCTGGGCAGCAGCACAGGGTATGGAGCTGGTTTTATGGAAGACATAAAATAAAAGAGAGAATAATGTTTGATCCAGACCTACACTTACACACACACCCCAGACCCAGACACCCCAGTCACCCCAGACACACCAGACCCCAGACACACACACCCCAGACCCAGACACCCCAGACACACCAGACCCCAGACACACACACCCCAGACCCAGACACCCCAGACACCCCAGACACACCAGACCCCAGACACACACACCCCAGACCCAGACACCCCAGACACACCAGACACACCAGACCCCAGACACACACACCCCAGACCCAGACACCCCAGACACCCCAGACACACCAGACCCCAGACACACACACCCCAGACCCAGACACCCCAGACACACCAGACCCCAGACACACACACCCCAGACCCAGACACCCCAGACACCCCAGACACACCAGACCCCAGACCCAGACACCCCAGACACAGACACACCCCAGACCCAGACACACCCAGACCCACACACACCCCAGACCCACACACACCCCAGACCCACACACACCCCAGACCCACACACACCCCAGACCCAGACACCCCAGACCCACACACACCCCAGACCCACCCCAGACCCACACACACCCCAGACCCACACACACCCCAGACCCAGACACCCCAGACACACACCCCAGACCCAGACACTCCAGACCCACACACCCCAGGCACACACACACCCCAGACCCAGACACACCCCAGACCCAGACACACCCCAGACCCAGACACCCCAGACACACACACACACACCCCCAGACCCACACACAGACACCCCAGACCCCAGACACACACACCCCAGAACCAGACCCACACACACCCCAGACCCACACACACACACACACACACACACAAAGACACCCCAGACCCACACACCCCACAGACCCAGACAACCCAAACACACACACAGAAACCTGTTTCATAAGGATTTCAATACTACCCACCACAACTCACCATAACCCTAAATCCAGTCCCTCTCTTAGCATTACCCAATATATCTCTGCATCAGCCTCTCAAACACACCATCATTACAGATGCTGTGGTTATTTTGCGGTAACTCAGAAACCAAGAGTTACTGTCAGGTTGCTTTCCCGCATGCACCGAGGTGGAAGAGAGGAGAGGCCCCCTGGTGTGTAGTGACCCCCAGAATCTAACACTTCTGACTATAAACTGTTAGCCCAGGTAAAGGTTTAACACGATTAGTACATTAACTATGATGATAACTCAAACATCACTCTTACATGGTTAGATGCCCAAGAGAGACTGCCAAAAACTATACTGCCAGACTCACCTCCCTACAGTAGTCATAGCGACTCCCGAACAATCACAGTTACCACCAAACAGACCAAAAATACTCAAATGTAGGAGAGAGGTTGGTTGTGGCATGTGGCGTGTTGCGTGTAGACACTTGTTCTGCAGCAATTCGGAACCTAGCCCACTTAACTCCCTCTGTTGACATTTCCATTCAGAGGCGTGTGTATGTGAGTGTGTATCTGACCTATTTCTTGGGGCTGTGTGTGTTCATTCAGGGTCGAGACAGTGTGACTCACAACACCAGTGGAACCCAAACATTTAGTGTGTGTGTGTGTGTGTGTGTGTGTGTGTGTGTGTGTGTGTGTGTGTGTGTGTGTGTGTGTGTGTGTGTGTGTGTGCGAGAGTGTGTACACGTGCATACAATATGTGCGGACATATGTGTCTCTCCCAGATAATGGTCTTGCTAGGTGTGGTCAGAGAGAGAGAGAGAGAGAGAGAGAGGGACATACACATTCACAAAACCCTTATGAAGACGACAAACAAAAAAGCTATGAACTGTTATACTTGAAGTATTCTAAAGTTAATGAATGTCTCCTCAAGTTGCTGAGAACAACTGAAACAGCAATATTTTGTTACTGACTGAAGCTGTGTTGTTTGGCCTTTGGTAGAGTTGCCAATGTACAGTGCTCTTAAGCCTGGTTCACACTGGAGGCCTTAATGCTCAAATCAGTTTTGTTTTTCAAATCCGTTTTGGAATATTGACTGTCCTAACAGCAAGTTACAAATGACCAAATCGGATTTGTGCATGTTTAGACATCAGTCATTTGCTGACATGGCTACTCTAGTTGTCATAGTAACAACGGGTATGTGCGCAGTGGTGTAGTCTGTTTGGTAGTGTAGCAGGCTAAGGTGACAACAATACCTGCCATGGATGAATTTACAAAATCATAGTATGAGAACACTTTTAAAGCCTCAAAGTATAAGATGATCCAACTTTAAAAACAAGTCCTTTTTTGGCTAGCCACAGCAGACAACTAGATAGTTAGGTCGCCATTTTGCTTTCTAGCACATTCACTCATTTGTCTTTAAACAATCGACAAGTTACCACATGTTATTGTCAAACTTTCAGAGTAGCTAGCAAGCACCTAGATATGCCAAATGTACATTTAAGTCATTTAGCAGAGGCTCTTACCCAGATCGACTCATAGGAGCGATTAGAGTTAAGTGCCTTGCTCAAGGATACATTGACAGATTTTTCCCCTAGTTGGCTCGGGGATTCGAACTAGTGACCTTTCGGTTACTGGCCCAAAACTTTTAACTGTTAAGCCCTAACAGTCTAAAAACCACTTGAAAGCAAATAAATCAGATTTAACCGTTCAGACACAAGTCACATAGCCAGGAATCAGATTGGTATCTGACTTCAAACCAGCTACGAAGTGGTTTTGAAATGTGGCTTGCAATATACAATCCCATGTGCTTTTTGGCCGTTCAGACTCCAGGAAAAAGAACAGATTTGATTCAGATATGCATTTTTGGGGGGATTTGAGTCGCTTCAAATTGCCCATGTGAACACGGCTTAAGACTACCACATATAACAAACAAACATGGACAACTAGGCTCCACAGCTAATTGATCGGTTCAGTGAATGCCTAAATTCAACACACCTGGTTTCCCAGGTCGGTTAAATGAAGAACATAAAGTGCCTGCAGACCTCCAGGACCAGGGTTGCCTACGCCTGATCTACTGATGTCTCCAAGCTATTCACTGGATGGAACACTGGATGGAACACAGACTGTACAATTACTCATCTGGCTCAAACAGACTGAGTGAGAGCATCATTGTGTATGTGTGTGTATGTGTGTGTGTGCATCTGGAGACAGTAAAATCCAACCCGGTGGGAATGTTTAAGGGTCTATGTGTATGCCTGTGAAACCTGCAGTGTTTGTGTATGTGAGGACACACACACTGCATTAAATGTATGTGAGATTACGTGTTTTATATGTCCTTACTGGAGCCAGGCGGTCTATGATGAAGCTGTAATTATGCAGGACTACACACACACACTTCTGAGGGGTGCAGACTCATTCCTGGGCAAATGGGAGACAGCTGGGTTTGATCTGCCATCCGAGAGACAGACACAGACAACACAGTGTTATTCTAACCGCTGCCCATTTTCTACCCGTCCTCTCTTTCCTGTCCTGTCTGGTCCCCCCTAGATTGGGGGGGGGGGGTCAGATATATACTTTTTAATTCCCTGACCTGTCAGACTCTGCCTGCTAAGTGTGACCACAGCACAGCAGCAGTTCTGACCTACTGCAGCTCTATTCACCATTCATTATCCCTTTCACTGCTCTAGTTCTCACGAGACACACAATCCACACACCCAAACTTCCATGGACCAGGTCTTGTTGCCCTCTCTCTCATCTGGACCCTAACACTCCTATTCTGATCAGAAACACACAGGAAAGGTGAAAACATTGGACTACATTAGAGTTAGACAGATGCTGTTAAAACAGCTACTCGGAGTATGTGTTTGTGGGTAGAGCGAACAGAGGGCTGTATCTTTAAACAACCCAATTCTGAGTTGTCTCTAGTACAGACTACAGTTGTTTCTCTGTGGTTTCTAAAAAAACAAGGTGTCTTGCTAGCTGTTAGTTTCAACTTTTTTTAAAGTGTATATAAAATCCCTCAAACTGCCGTTGAGAGTGCTCTATAAGCCATCTTTAAGACTACTGTAAAGCTCCGCTTTTACAGAAAAGATGGGTGCCTTTGTCCGTAACCACAGGTTGCAGTATATATATCAAAGCCATCCAAACAACATGCTAGGATAAATAGGAAAAGTGATCTGCTCTGATGAAGAGGCTTTCTGTGTGTGTGTGTGTGTGTGTGTGTGTGTGTGTGTGTGTGTGTGTGTGTGTGTGTGTGTGTGTGTGTGTGTGTGTGTGTGTGTGTCAAATAAAATAAAATTGTATTCGTCACTTGCGCTGGTGTAGACTTTACCATGAAATACTTACTTTTCGAACCCTTTCCCTACAATGCAGAGTTAAAAATTGTAAAAAAAAATAGTAACACAATAAAATAACAATAATGGGGCGATATACAAGGAGTACCGGTACTAAGTCAACGTGCAGGGGTACGAGGTACTGTAGTTGACATAATTGAGGTAATATGTATATGTAGGTAGGGCTAAAAGTGACTAGGTAATCAGGATAGATAATAAACAGAGTAGAAGCAGCGTGTGCAGAGTGTGAAAGTGTGTATGTGCGTGACTGTGTGTGTTGCGTCAATATGCATGTGTGTGTGTGAGTGAATGTAGTGTGTGTGTATGTGTTGGAGTGTCAGTGCACTATGTGTGAGTGTGTGGGTAGAGTCCAGTCAGTGTGCATAGAGTCAGTGTGTAATGCATGCAATGCAATGTAATGCAATAGTCCAGGTGGCCATTTGATGAACTGTTCAGGTGTCTTATGGCCTGGGGGTAGAAGCTGTTCAGGTGTCTTATGGCCTGGGGGTAGAAGCTGTTCAGGTGTCTTATGGCCTGGGGGTAGAAGCTGTTCAGGTGTCTTATGGCCTGGGGGTAGAAGCTGTTCAGGTGTCTTATGGCCTGGGGGTAGAAGCTGTTGTCTTAGGTGTCTTTCAGGTGGCCTGGGGGTAGAAGCTGTTCAGGTGTCTTATGGCCTGGGGGTAGAAGCTGTTCAGGTGTCTTATGGCCTGGGGGTAGAAGCTGTTCAGGTGTCTTGGCCTGGGGGTATGGCCTGGGGGGGTAGAAGCTGTTCAGGTGTCTTATGGCCTGGGGGTAGAAGCTGTTCAGGTGTCTTATGGCCTGGGGGTAGAAGCTGTTCAGGTGTCTTATGGCCTGGGGGTAGAAGCTGTTCAGGTGTCTTATGGCCTGGGGGTAGAAGCTGTTCAGGTGTCTTATGGCCTGGGGGTAGAAGCTGTTCAGGTGTCTTATGGCCTGGGGGTAGAAGCTGTTCAGGTGTCTTATGGCCTGGGGGTAGAAGCTGTTCAGGTGTCTTATGGCCTGGGGGTAGAAGCTGTTCAGGTGTCTTATGGCCTGGGGGTAGAAGCTGTTCAGGTGTCTTATGGCCTGGGGGTAGAAGCTGTTCAGGTGTCTTATGGCCTGGGGGTAGAAGCTGTTCAGGTGTCTTATGGCCTGGGGGTAGAAGCTATTCAAGTGCCTTTTGGTCCCAGACTTGGCACTCCGGTACCGCTTGCCGTGTGGTAACAGAGTGTACAGTCTCTGGCTTGGGTGGCTAGGGTCTTTGACAATTTTCCAAGCTTTCCTCTGACACCGCCTGGTATAGAGGTCCGGGATGGCTTGGAGCTCGGACCCAGTGATGTAGTGGGCCGTCCACACCACCCCCTGTATCGCCATGCGATCTAGGGTGGTTCAGTTCATACCAAGCCCTGCCAAATCTCCTGAGGAGGGAGAGGCTCTGTCATCCCTTATTCACCACTGTGCTGGTGTGAGAGGATCATGTTAAGTCCTTGGTGATGTGGACACTGAGGAACTTGATACTCTCGACCCCCTCCGCTGTCAATGTGGATAGCGGCGTGCTCGCCCTTTCATTTCCTGTAGTCCACAATCAGCTCCTTTGTCTTGTTGAGGGAGAGTTGCCAGGTCTCTGACCTCCTCCCTATATGCTGTCTCATCATCATCGGTGATCAGGCCGACCACTGTCGTGCCGTCAGAAAACTTGTCGTGCGTGGCCAAACAGTCGTGGGTGAACATGGAGTACAGGAAAGAGACTAAGCACACTCGTAAGGGCCCCCCGTGTTGACGGTCAGCATGGCAGAGATGTTGTTGCCTACCCTCACCACCTGGTGGCGGCCCGTCAGAAAGTCCAGGATCCAGTTGCAGAGGAAGGTATTCAGTCCCAGGGTCCCGAGCTTGGTGATGAGCTTGGAGGGGACTATGGTATTGTATGCTAAGCTGTAGTCAGAGAACAGCATTCTCACGTAGACATTCCTCTTGTCCAGGTGGAAGAGAGCAGTGTGGAGTGCAATAGAGATGGCTTCATCTGTCGATCTGTTGGGGCGGTATTCGAACTGGATGGTGTTGAGGTGTGCCATGACCAGCCTTTCAAAGCATTTCATGGCTATAGATGTGGGTGCTACTGGACGATAGTATATTGACAGTGATATGTGGTTGTCTCACCTAGTTATTTTAAAATTAATGACTAAAATGTAAGTCGTTCTGGATAAGAGCATCTGCTAAATGAATAAAATGTAAAAAGTAAATGTTTTACACGTGTATGATTTGTACATTTCTTGATAAAATGTTTAGTTATTTGTTCCATTTGACTGTGTAAAACCTGGCAGTACTACTTATTTCTCTGAGAGTGAGGCGGATAAAGTGCCTTCAGAAAGTATTCACACCCCTTTACTTTTTCCACATTTTGTTGTGTAACAGCCTGAATTTAAAATGGATTCAATTGAGATTTTGTGTCACTGGCCTACACACAATACCACATAATGTCACATTTACATTTACATTTAAGTCATTTGGCAGACGCTCTTATCCAGAGCGACTTACAAATTGGTGAATTCACCTTATGACTTCCAGTGGAACAGCCACTTTACAATAGTGCATCTAAATCATTTAAGGGGGGGGGGGTGAGAAGGGTTACTTTATCCTATGTCAAATTGGAATTATACTGTTAGATCATCAGGCTTCTCGCCAGTAGGCTACACACCGTTGTTTGAGTTGAGTGCCACAGTGGTGCACATTATAGACTGTTTCCTTTCTTTAATCTGAACATCAGCAACAATCATCCATGTCAGTTCAGTTCACACAGCGTAACAATGAAAATAATAATTTTTTGGGGAATATATTTCGTAAAACAGACACGCTTCTGTATTCGGTTATGAACGTTAGTGTGACCACTATGCTCAGAACAGGTGTGTCGACCAAAATTTAATAGAATTCCAAAATTGTGTAGCTGGTCTGCACCCAAAAAGGAGATTCAAGATTTCGTTATAGTATTCATTTAATTCAGGGGCACGTAGATAGACAAACATTTTGCCCTTCGTCAGTATTGTTAGCGTCTCCTCTGAAGGTAAGCTTCTTTATTGTGAACTCGTTAAGTGTAACGACATACAGGTGTGTTCATGTGTGCGCTCCTGGAACAGACACACATGTCAATAATGCATCCTCCACATGTACAATACATCCTCTAATATATAACAAGTCACTTTTTATAATAATGCATTGGAAAACATACACCCAATGTCTATAAATAGTTACAGGAAAATACTAATTAACAATAGTAGCTAGATTCAGGCTGATCTCAAAAACGACCTCTCCAGTATCCATATGATGGAAATCCTTCGCTGTGACAGTTTAACCCCTGGATCGGTCTATCATTGTATCATTCTCTCCATCTGTCTATCTTTCTATCAATTGTTTTATCTATCATTCTTTCTATTGTTCTTTCTATCTGTCCTGTAACCTGCAAACGTCTTATGGTTTCTCATGAATCTCAGACATCAGAAGGTTAAAAGTCAAACCAATAGGATTGTGCCTCCAAGCCCTTGTCTGCCCTTAGTAAACCACCACCATTGGACCAAACAAATCTGAACCGAATATCAAACGTGGATAAAGCCAAAACTATGCTGGCACTCATGCCACACCCCTCAACCACCAAACTGTGGAGTGATTTCTGAGATCTGAGAATGATGAGCCTCTAATTCAAATCTGAACATAGTAATAAAGCTATGCTTGAGCAGGCTGTGTGTACACATGTATTGGTGTGTGTGTGTGTGTGTGTGTGTACACACATGTATTGGTGTGTGTGTGTGTGTACACACATGTATTGGTGTGTGTGTGTGTGTACACACATGTATTGGTGTGTGTGTGTGTGTGTGTGTGTGTGTGTGTGTGTGTGTGTGTGTCTATACTATATCTATGTGTACTCTCCCCTAGCTTGGGTGAACAAGGGAATGTCACCTTGTCAACACAGTGCTCGTGTTGGCTAATAAAAGCATTAACATATGGATGACAGTTGTATAGAAACTTACATAACAGCATACAAGCTGTTAAAATGAGCCTGTGATATGTCATGTTTGGCCGACTGGGAGAGAACCGTGATTACTCTGGCACTATGAGAGATCTAGACTGATTAGGGCTGGATAGAGAGAGACTACTGTTTAGTTGTAGTTTGCATTAGCAGCGAGAGACAGGAGGAAAAAAAGGAATCTTCAGAGGCAATATGGCACCCAGTTCTAAAGTCTACAGTTGGGCAAACTCTTTCACCTTGGCTGCCATCTTAGCCCTAGCCTTCCTCTCCTCACAACTCTCTAAAGTGATCTGCTGAGTGTTCTTTATTTACTGGAAGACTCTGAGAGAGCACAGCATGAAAGAGACTGGGCCTGGAGCCTGGTATTAGTACTGGAGAGGGGGGTATGGTAGGAGAAAGAGAAAAGAGTCACGGAGGCTTTACCTGGAGTCTTTGAAAGTCCCTAAACTCGCTCTGTCTCGGTCTCTGTCTATACAGCCTTCACTAATGCCCCCTCTGAAGTCACCCTACACAGAGGATATCACTGCTGTCTGCATGTGTATGTGTCTGACTGACAGTAGACAGGGGGATGTGTTCCACCCCAACAGTGTCTGGAGAAGTAGAGATGTGTAAAGACAAAGTCATTTGTGTAAAGACAAACTTTCATCAAAGGGGCAGAACTTTCCAGCCCACTAACTGTGTAGGGCTCTACCCCAATGTCTTTGATCAGGTCTCACCTATAGACAGAAACTTAAAATAGGAAGCAGCCGTGGTAAGGTCTGTTCAACAATGGTTGGACCAATCGGAATCAATGCTCCAAGATTGTTTTGATCACACGGAGTGAGAAATGTTCCGGGTCGCCTCTGAGAATAGTATCGACGTCTACACTGACTTGGTGACGGGGTTCATCAGGAAGTGCATAGAGGATGTTGTTCACACTGTGACGATTAGAACTTATCCAAACTACAAACTGTGGATAGATGGCAGCATTCGCTCAAAACTGAAAGCGCGAACCACCGCATTTAGCCATATTAAGTTGACTGGGAACATGTACAAAAAGACCAGCTATGACCTCTAAGGCAATCAAAGAGGCACAATCACCTTGCAGAGAATTCAACGGAGACGTACAGTGGGAGACGTACAGTGGGAAGAAAAAGTGTAAACCCTTCAGAATTACCTGGATTTCTGCATAAATTTGTCAGAAAATGTTACCTGATCTTCATCTAAGTCACAACAATAGACATACACAGTCTGCTTAAACTAATATCATACAAACAATTATAATGTTTTATGTCTTTATTGATCACACCATGTAAACATTCACAGTGCAGGTTGGAAAAAGTATGTGAACCCTTGGATTTAATAACAGGTTGACTCGCAGTGCTAGCTGTGCCACTAAAGATTCTGGGTTCGAGTCCAGGCTCTGTCGCAGTCGACCGTGACCGGGAGACCCATGAGGCGGCGCACAATTGGCCCAGTGTCGTCTGGGTTATCCCACCTGGACAAGAGACATGCCTACAGTGTGTATGTTCATTGACTACAGCTCAGACTTCCACACCATAGTGCCCTCCAAGATCATCATTAAGCTCAGTGCCTTGGGTCTGAACTCTTCCCTGTGCAACTGGGTCCTGGATTTCCTGAAGGGCCAAACCTAAGTGGTGAAGGTAGGCAACTCCTCTATTACACTGATCCTCAACATGGGGCCCCCACAGGAGTGCGTGCTCAGCCCCCTCCTGTACTCCCTGTTCATCCATGACCGTGGTGACACACGCCTCCAACTCAATCATCAAGTTTGCTGATGATACAACAGTGGTAGGCCTGATTACCAACAACGACAAGACAACCTACAGGCAGAAAATAACTTCCCCCTCAACTTCAACAAATCACCCCCATCGACGGGGTCGCAGTGGAGAGGGTCAAAAGCTTCAAGTTCATTGACTACAGCTCAGCCTTCACTGACGACCTGAAATGGTCCTATCACACAGACAGTGTGGTGAAGAAGGCGAAACAACCTCAGGGGGCTGAATAAATGTGACTTGGCCTCTAAGACTCTTGTGAATTTCAACAGATCCACCTTTGAGAGCATCCTGGTAGGCTGTATCACCGCCTGGAAAGGCATTTGCACTGTCCGAAACCGCAGGGCTCTCCAGATGGTGGTGCGGTCAGTCCAACGCATCACCGGCTGAATACTGCCATCTACAGCACCCACTGTCACAGAAAGGCCAAGATGAGCCTCAAGGACAGCCACCCAGGCCACGGCCTGTTCACCTCCGCTAACATCTAGAAGGCGGAGACAGTACAGGTGCATCAAAGTTGGGAAAGAGAGACTGATTAACAGCTTCTATCTCCAGGCCATCAGATTGTTAAACAGTCATCACTAGCCGGCCTTCACCCGTACCCTGCCCTGAACCTTAGTCACTGTTACTGGCCGGCTACTCTACCCTGCACCTTAGAGATTGCTGCCCTATGTACATAGAGTTATTGAACACTGGCCACTTTAATCATGTTTACACACTGTTTTACCCACTGTATATGTATATACTGCATTCTAGTCATGGCTAATCCTATATACATTCCTTAATTTGAGCTGGATCCTGTTGGAACAGGATCTGGCACCTCTGTTTTGACTGTTTCGTTCCGGAACCCATTTGACCTTATCTGGTACCTCTAGTGGCATGAAAAATCCTTTTCACTGTTCACAATGTAAAAGTTCAAATAAAAGCAATCAGAGTTAATTGAAGTTGACTCATTGTTAATTCTTCTGGCTGCCGCCTAAAAACCGCAATGTGAAAACGTGCCTGATATTCTAAGAATGTATTTGTTTTGGGCCAGCCCGGATTTATAGTTTGCCCAACATTGTAGCCTATATACTGTAGACCAAAGCGTGGCCATTGCTGTGGCGTGAGAGAGAAATACATTTATCTCTCACGGAACAAGAATGAGATTCACTTTCCCTCTCTCTGCTCTGATAGACATGAGCCTGCAACTCTCATCTCTGCAGCGTTGCACTTCATCATTTATTTCCTTATAGAATCACAGCCCTGGAAGGGTGCTGGGGGGTGCCGCAGGACACCTGATAAATAAGTCATAGAATTACTGCTGTCTGTTCAGAAAGAAATTAAATAATGCTGAATACTGCACCAGGGGTAGGCCTATCATTTTGCCACAGAGGATCTATAGGTTATATATTTTTTAAATAGCCTAGCTGTAGATTGTGTTGCCCAATCACAAGGCATGCCTACAGTCGGGAACACACAGCAAATCTGTCAGTAAACAACATGCAGCCAAAACAGGACTTTCGCAATAATGGATTTGGCTATTTCAAATCAAATCAAATTGTATTTGTCACATGTGCCGAATACAACATTCACCTTACAGTGAAATGCTTACTTACAAGCCCTTTAAAAATCAATGCTGTTTAAAAAAATATATAAATAAATACAGGTGTATAAAAACGAACACACAGTCATTCAATCTCCATAGACAAACATTGGCAGTAGAATGGCCTTACTGAGGAGCTCAGTGACTTTCAACATAGCACCGTCTTAGGATGCCACCTTTCCAACAAGTCAGTTCGTCAAATTTCTTCCCTGCTACAGCTGCCCCGGTCAACTGTAAGTGCTGTTACTGTGAAGGTAGGCCACACAAACTCAAAGAACTGGCCCACCGAGTGCTGAAGGGTGTAGCGTGTAAAAATCATCTGTCCTCTGTTGCATTACTCACTACCTAGTTCCAAACTGCCTCTGGAAGCAAAGTCAGCACAAGAACTGTTCGCCGGGAGCTTCATGAAATGAGTTTCCATGGCCGAGCAGCTGCACACAAGTTAAGATCACCGTGCACAATGCCAAGCGTCGGCTGGAGTGGTGAAAAGCTCTCAGAGATTGGACTCTGGAGCTGTGGAAATGCGTTCTCTGGAGTGATTAACCACGCTTCACCATCTGGCAGTCCGATGGACGAATCCGGGTTTGGCGGACACCAGAAGAACGCTACTTGCCCGAATGCATAGTGCCAACTGTAAAGTTTGGTGGAGGAGGGATAATGGTCTGGGGCTGTTTTTCATGGTTCAGGCTAGGCCCCTTAGTTCCAGTAAAGGGAAATCTCAACACCACAGTACACAATGACATTCTAGACGATTCTGTGCTTCCAACTCAGTTTGGGGAAGGCCCTTTCCTGTTTCAGCATGACAATGCCCCCATGCACAAAGCGATATCCATACAGACATTGTTTGTTGAGATCGGTGTGAGAGAACTTGACTGGCCTGCACAGAGTCCTGACCTCAACCCCATCGAACACCTTTTGGGTGAATTGGAATATTGACTACTAGCCAGGCCTAATCGTCCAACATTAGTGCCCGACCTCACTAAAGCTCTTGTGGCTGAATGGAAGCAAGTTCCCGCAAAAATGTTCCAACATCTATTGGTAAGCCTTCCCAGAAGAGTGGAGGCTGTTATAGCAGCAATGTTCCAACATCTAGTGGAAAGCCTTCCCAGAAGAGTGGAGGCTGTTATAGCAGCAGACGGGCACCACCTCCATATTAATGCCCATGATTTTGGAATGGGATGTTAGACGAGCAGATGTACACATACGTTTGGTCATGTAATGTAGTGTATTTCAAATACGATCTTGGGAAAACATTTTTTGTAAAGCAATGGATCCTGTTGAAAAGAGAAGACTAATCTGTCTGTAGGCTACTAAGTTATCAACTTCCAAATATGCCTATTGAGCGAACAGCATTGTTTGAAAAGCTTTAGGCACGAGTGCATTGGTGGTGAGTGAGCTGAGCATCATTTGGTGAGTCAGTAAAATCTTTTTTTAGGACACTATAATTTCCTCCTCATATTGTACATTATGTGTGTCTCCACACACCTACGCCTAGGCTATTGATGGATTCAAGACAAGACAGGTTTGCTAACTTGCTAGCTAAGTGGCTAGATGTGAAGATCAAGCTTCTTGGTTCAAGCTTATTTATTCTCCTCTTGGATCAAGATCCCTGTTTAAAAAATAATCATAATAATTGCACCCCTTGTGTGCATTTCCGATAATACCGTATACCCCGGTATGGTACAGAAACGGTATGACGGTATGAATATCTGAATACCACCCAACCCTACTGTATATATTTACATTCCGGACTCTGCTCGTTCTGATATTTCTTGATTTTTTTTATTTGAATGTTTTTGATTATGTGTACTGTTATGCATGTCTCGGTATTACTGGGCTAGAAACACAAGCATTTCACTGCACCTGCGACAACATCTGCAAATCTGTGTACATGACCAATAAACTTTAATTTGATTTGACAGAAATATAACATCACACTGGCTAGATCTCAAAACACACCTTGTTCTGTATACACAGTAGTTCACTAGTTTTGAACAGATCCAGAAGGGAGCCCTATCTGGTCAAAAGTAGTGCACTCGCTGGCTGTCATTTGACATATTTCCATCCATTCACTCTCCACATTCACTCTCTCAATGGAGTATTCTCCTTTTGAGGGAAGAGACGTTTATAGGCCATTCACAAAGGTCCTAGTTCCAGTGTCTGTGACAAGTCCTGGCATCATTCAAGCTCAGTCCTCAAGCATATGTATCAGTGGAGGCTGCTGAAGGCAGGACGGTTCATACTAATGGCTGGGATGGAGTGAATGGGATGGTATCAAACACATCAAAGACGTGGTTTCCATGTGTGTGATGCCATTCCATTAACTCCATTCCAACCATTATTATGAGCCGTCCTCCCCTCAGCAGCCTCCACTGATCTCCATGTCTGTTCCCAAGCCAGCTGCCATCCATACCATAGACACGCAGAGCAGAGATTCGTCACCCAAATACATTTCAACTCAGTTTTTCACAATTCCTGGCATTTAATCCTTGTAAAAAAATCGCTGTCATAGGTCAGTTAGGATCACCACTTTATTTTAAGAATGTGAAATGTGGGGGGGATCACGTGACCCTTGAACGAGATGGCCGCATGAACTAAGAGCTCCGCACAAGTAGTTTCCAATTCCTAATCTTCCCTCCACTCCAAGTTCAAACTCATTTAGCTTTAGTAAGAAAAAGTCATGCCGGCTACAAAAGGCGACACTACAGGTGACATTTTTACCCGGACTCGAGCATTAGCAACGGAAAATGCCTCCAAGAAGCAGCTAGCTTCAGAAAAAGCTAGCGCCATTAGCCAGGAGCAAGAGAACCCACTCCCCCCCCGAGGCCCAACGAATGCCAACCTCGCACTCTGTCGAAGACATCCTTTCTGAGTTGAGATCCCAACGTACAGAACTAAACACTAAAATAGATGCCATTAATTCTCAGCTCAGTGCGATAGGGGGCAAGGTGACAATCCTGGAAAACGCTTTGCCTGACATCAACAACAAGATGTCCAGGCGCCCCGTGTTTATGGTTGAGGCAGAGGGGCGAATCCTATCCATGGAAAACTTATTGACAGATGCCATGGAAACAATAGCATATGCTTAAAAGAAAATAGAGCATCTGGAAGAGAAAACAGAGGACCTTCAAAACAGAGGGCGAAGGAATAATTACGTTCCATTCAATCTGGCTGAAAAAGAAGAAGGAAACATGCCACTGATCCGCTACCTGCAAGACAAACTTCCCGAATGGCTCCACCTGTCCACCGACAGGCCCATAGAACTCGAGAGAGCTCACCGAGCACTGAGCCCCCCACCAGCAGCCAGACAACCACCGCGCCCAATCACCATATGTTTCCTGAGATTCACCGACAAGGAACGAGTCCTACAGGCGGTGAAAAACAACACCATCCCAGTGGGAAACGCCAAACTCACTTTACACCAGAACCTGTCAGCTGGAATACGTTGAAAGCGCCGAGAGTTTGGCGAAGTGAAGAAATATTCAATTGACAGAGGCATCTTCAGGGGATTCAAATACCCAAACGAGCTCAGGATTCTTTCACCAAGGAGCCTTGCGACACTTCAAAACTCCCGAAGAGGCAAAACTTTTTTGAAAGACAATCCTGGTCAATGAGAAACGGACCAATGACTAAATGCGATTAATGCTATTACTAAAGGAGGTAAGACAACATATAGCCGATATCCAAAGACCCACCCGCCCCGCTAAATGTCATTATAGCCGTCCAATTGATATTTATTTTCCTTTAGCTGAGAGGGATAGGCTCTATAGCCTAACCTAGGCCTACTAATGTTTCACTTTTTACTTTACTTTTATTTCCCTGTTTGTTGCTATTATTACTTGGGGTTCCCTATGTCCCTTGGGGGAGGTATTCTGTATGTAGGCTGGGCTATTGATTTTATTTTCTCCCTCTTTTAGTGTGGTCCAGACGGCGGCAGGGTAGCCTAGTGGTTAGAGCGTTGGACTAGTAATCGGAAGGTTGCGAGTTCAAACCCCCGAGCTGACAAGGAACAAATCTGTCGTTCTGCCCCTGAACAGGCAGTTAACCCACTGTTCCCAGGCTGTCATTGAAAATAAGAATTTGTTCTTAACTGACTTGCCCAGTTAAATAAAGGTAAAATAAAAAAATACTGTGTCATTTACTCAATGCAGGGTGGAGAGGATGAGTCGTAATAGATCCAATGGGATGTGTTGAGTTGTTTGGGAACTCGGCTGGGGTGTTCAGAGATTGTTATTTTATGTACACCATTTATTTTCCTTTTATGTGAACGCAGCTGTAACTACTATCCACTTTTACCCAGCGATGACTTGCACTAAAGTTCGATTACTGTTCGATGACGATGACTAGTACCTTAAAACGGAAAAATATACTATGTCCTCTAAAAAAGGAAAAAGCAGACGTCGCGCTATTACAAGAGACACACCTCTGTGATGCTGAACATGCCAAACTCTGCAGAGCTTGGGTGGGACAGGTGTATTTCTCATCTTTCAAATCAAACAGTAGAGGCACAGCCATACTTATCCATAAAAATGTTCCATTCATAATTGACAAAAACATATCTGATCCGGAGGGGAGATTTATTTTGATAATTGGGTCACTATATGGTCAACCAATTACAATCTTAAACATATACACCCCTAACACAGATACTCCTGCCTTCATGTCAAAAATGATAACCCTGTTCAATGAGCATTGTGTCTCCTTTGACGTGGTGGCCGGAGATTTTAATTGTACCCTTAACCCAACCCTAGAGAAATCATCTCAAATCCCCACCACAAATCCTAGATCTGCAAAGATGTTGAACTCTTACTAAAGAGATGGGACTGATAGATATCTGGAGAGAGACTAATAGCTCATCTATGTACTATACATACTACTCTAATGTCCATAACACCTACTCCCGTATAGATTACATTTTTATCCCAAAGAGTTTCATAAATTCAGCCACATGTACAATCGGACCCATAGCACTTTCAGATCACGCCTTTGTCCACCTCCGCTTTGACCTCTGCAAAAACATCCCGAGGTCAAAGAGCTGGAAATTCAACACCTCCATGCTATCAAACAAAGCGTTACATACATTGGTAACTACATGTATAGACAACTACACACAAGACAACAAAGATTCTCCTGTTTCTCAGGCCACAATGTGGGACGCTGCTAAAGCCACACTAAGAGGTCATCTAATTGCATACGCTTCCTCTAAGAAAAAAGCAATGGAAGCACACAGGCTAGATCTCGAGAGGGAGCTGGAATGCTGTGAAAGAATACATAAACAATCCCCAGACAGCACCTCCTGGAGTCATCTTAAAGCAGCCAAAGCCAAACTGAATTTGGACTCCACTCAGGAGATAAAAAAGGTTTTCTTTACTAAACAGAAATACCATGAGTATAGCAATAGGCTCAGTAGATTGCTTGCTTACCAATTAAAAAAGGAGCAGTCAGAGCGTACAATCATGGCTATCCGAACAGCAGAGGACGAGGTCACATATGACCCAAAAAAGATCAATTTAACTTTTCATGATTTTTACTGCAAACTATATACCTCTGAGAGAAAACACACGGAGGCAGAACTCCACTCTTTCCTAGAGGGAATCTCGCTACCTAAACTATCAGAGACCGACCAAGAAGATCTCAACTCCCCCTTCACTCCAGAGGAGATCCTGGAGCAATTACCTCCACGCCACCTAATAAGTCCCCAGGCCCAGATAGATTCCCCAGAGAGTTCTACAAAGCTTTTTGGCCCCAGCTCAGCCCCATCTTCATGCCAATGCTGGAGGATAGGACCCCCTATCCTGCTCATCCTTCCGACCCATGAGCTTGTTGGATTTCGACTATAAAATAATTACAAAATTGCTCGCCAAAAGACTAAACATTCTTCTTCCCAAAATAATAAAAGCGGACCAAACTGGATTTATTAGAGACAGATACTCTTCTGATAACATTTGCCGTCTTTTTGATATTATTGATCAAGTAAACGCACAGAAGACTCCTGTCCTGCTGGCTTCACTGGATGCTGAGAAGGCGTTTGACAGGATGGAGTGGAGCTTTCTTTTTTCAGTCTTAGAAAAGTTCAATATGGGCCCAAATTTTATTAAATGGATCAAATCACTATACTCTCATCCAAATGCCATGGTGACTACTAATGAGGGTGCTCACTGTCCCCCCTGCTCTACTTGTTGGGGGCGGAGCCTCTGGCAGAGCTGATAAGGAGCAATCCAAGTTTTATGGGTGTTTCTGCAGGCGGCCTGCAGCACAAGATTTCACTTTACGCGGACGATGTCTTGTCCTACATATCCAACACTGAGAAGTCCCTCCCTCTCATTTTAGATACAATTGCGCAGTATGGCAAGTTTTCAGGTTATAAGATCAATTTTAACAAATCCACTGTCTGCCCTCTGAATACTACACTCACCAGCTCTAAGAAGACACTATGTCCTTTCCAATGGAAAACACAGGGGTTTCAATACCTCGGGATCTTTATAACACCAGATCTGAATAGCCTTTTCAAGGAAAATTATCTTCCACTCCTGGATCAAATCAAGAATGATCTCCAACCTTAGATCTCCCTCCTAATTAGCTTAGTAGGAAGAATTAATGTCATTAGTATGAACGTCCTCCCTAGACTGAACTTCTTATTTCAGATGCTCCCATGCTATCTCCCAGTTTCCTTTTTCAAAACAACTAACCAAAGCATCACCAAATTTATATGGGGCAATAAAAAACCTAGGATCAAGTTTTCTACTACTATCGAAACCTGAATCTAAGGGTGGTCTGCCCAAATCCGCAACATGCTAACATGGATCACAAACAGACAAGAGTCAACGTGGATTCAGACAGAAGCCCAATCCTGTGGTTCATTGCCCTTAAGCTCAATTATATTCATTAATAACTTTAGTGAAGTGGGCAACATAGCCAAAACCTTTGTGATTTACAGCACCCTACTAGCGTGGAGGGACTGTAAGAAATACCTGGGCATTTCCTCCCAAGTATGTTCTCACTCACCTATAGTAGGCAACCCAGACTTGCCAAAAGCCCTGAGGGATGCCAACTTTAATCTTTGGCTCTAGGAATCAGGACCTTTTCAGACCTATTTCATCAGAAAACCACTACACTCAAATCCTTTCAAGAGCTCTGCTGTGAATGCAATGTGCCAAAATCCCATTTTTCTTTTAAATATCTTAAAATTAGACATGTAATTTCCTCATTTACCTCCAAGAGGAGGTTTAGAACTCAGTTGAATGAAGTTGAAACCCTTTTTGTCACAGCACAATCCTTAAAAGGCAAAATAGTGTCACGCCCTGGTCGAAATATATTATGTTTATTCTTCATTTATTCGGTCAGGCCAGGGTGGGACATGGGTTATTGTGGTGTGTTTTTGTCCTGGGGTTTTGTGGGATGTCTAGCGTTAGTCTATGGCTGCCTGAGGCGGTTCTCAATCAGAGTCAGGTGATTATCGTTGTCTCTGATTGGGAACCATATTTAGGCAGCCATATTCTTTGTGTGTTTCGTGGGTGATTGTCCTTAGTGTCCTTGTTCCTGTCTCTGTGTTAGTTTACACAAGTATAGGCTGTTTTGGTTTTCATTACGTTCATTACGTTCTTTGTTTTGTAGTATTTGTATTTGATTCGTGTTTACGTTTGTTCATTAAACATGGATCGCAATCTACACGCTGCATTTTGGTCCGACTCTCTTTCACCGCATGAAGACCGTTACAAATAGCTTACATCTATAGACTCCTTTCTGAGAAAGGAGGCTCCTCCTTTACTCCTTTGAAAATCATTTGGGAAAAGGACCTTGGTCTGACTATCAGTGATGAGTTATGGGTGGAAGTTTGCAACAGGGTATACTGCTCCTCTACTAATGTAAAAATGAAAGATTCTAATTACACATTTTTGTAAAAAATGTTATTACACTCCTTTGAGACTCCATAGAATGAAAACATATGTCTCCTAACTGTAAAAGATGTACATCTGAAAGTGGAACCTATATGCATGCATTTTGGAGCTGTAGAGAGATTGCCAGTTTCTGGCAATCTATACATACTGCTGCACAGAAAATACTAGAGGTACAGTTTGATATGACCCCGTGTATCTATCTTCTTAATGCCCAGCAGGACTTTCTTATTGATACTGACAGAGAAAATGTGCTTATGACTATTACATACTTTGCTAAGAAATGTATTCTTCTATTGTGGGCCTCAAATACCCCTCCTACATTTAAAATGTGGATTGACCAGATTATTGACTTTTTCCCTCTTGAAAAGCTCACTTATGACCTCCACAAGAGACAGCCCAAGTTTGATAGACTCTGGTCTCCACTACTCAACTATATTTCAAACTGGACAGAGTAAACGGGGTGACTAGGGAAATGTGCAGATACATGTTGTGTAAGGTGCTGTAAAATCTAAAAACTAATTATTATTAACTAATCATCTCAGCGAAGGCGAGAAATAGCTGATAAGAACCTTGATAGTGCTGCTGCAAGTTTTATATATGTTTTTTGTGTGTTAAATTTTTTTGTGTGAGTACGTGTAGGATATGTGTGTGTGTATGGGTGTGAATGTATATGTGTACGTATGTGTATACAGTGGGGCAAACAAGTTTTTAGTCAGCCACCAATTGTGCAAGTTCTCCCACTTAAAAAGATGAGAGGCCTGTAATTTTCATCTTAGGTACACTTCAGCTATGACAGACAAAATGAGAGAAAACAATCCAGAAAATCACATTGTAGGATTTTTATGAATTTATTTGCAAATTATGGTGGAAAATAAGTATTTGGTCACCTACAAACAAGCACGATTTCTGGCTCTCACAGACCTGTAACTTCTTCTTTAAGAGGCTCCTCTGTCCTCCACTCGTTACCTGTATTAATGGCACCTGTTTGAACTTGTTATCAGTATAAAAGACACCTGTCCACAACCTCAAACAGTCACACTCCAAACTCCACTATGGCCAAGACTAAAGAGCTGTCAAAGGACACCAGAAACAAAATTGTAGACCTGCACCAGGCTGGGAAGACTGAATCTGCAATAGGTAAGCAGCTTGGTTTGAAGAAATCAACTTAAGCCAGTACATGTCCAGGCCCGTCTGAAGTTTGCTAGAGAGCATTTGGATGATCCAGAAGAAGATTGGGATAATGTCATATGGTCTGATGAAACCAAAATATAACTTTTTGGTAAAAACTCAACTCGTCGTGTTTGGAGGACAAAGAATGCTGAGTTGCATCCAAAGAACACCATACCTACTGTGAAGCATTGGGGTGGAAACGTCATGCTTTGGGTCTGTTTTTCTGCAAAGGGACAAGGACGACTGATCCGTGTAAAGGAAAGAATGAATGGGATCATGTATCGTTGGATTTTGAGTGAAAACCTCCTTCCATCAGCAAGGGCATTGAAGATGAAACGTGGCTGGGTCTTTCAGCATGACAATGATCCCAAACACACTGCCCGGGCAACGAAGGAGTGGCTTCGTAAGAAGCATTTCAAGGTCCTGGAGTGGCCTACCCAGTCTCCAGATCTCAACCGCATAGAAAATCTTTGGAGGGAGTTGAAAGTCTGTGTTGCCCAGCAACAGCCCCAAAACATCACTGCTCTAGAGGAGATCTTTCACACACTGCAACAGTGTGTGAAAACCTTGTGAAGACTTACAGAAAACGTTTGACCTCTGTCATTGCCAACAGAGTATATAACAAAGTATTGAGATAAACTTTTGTTATTGACCAAATACTTATTTCCCACCATAATTTGCAAATACATTCATTGGAATGTGTTTTGTTGGTTGATTGAAAAACAAGAAAACTTCATAAAACTTTAAATTGAAAGAAAAGAATGTGAAATGTCAGAATAATAGCAGAGAGAATGATTTACTTCAGTTTTTATTTATTTCATCACATTCCCAGTAGGTCAGAAGTTTACATACACTCAATTAGTATTTGGTAGCATTGCCTTTAAATTGTGGGAAGCTTCCCACAATAAGTTGGGTGAATTTTGGCCCATTCCTCCTGACAGAGCTGGTGTAACTGAATCAGGTTTGTAGGCCTCTTTGCTCGAAAAAGCTTTTTCAGTTCTGCCCACAAATTTCTATAGGATTGAGGTCAGTGCTTTGTGAAGGCCACTCCAATACCTTGATTTTGTTGCCCTTATGCCATATTGCCACATCTTTGGAAGTATGCTTGGGGTCATTGTCCAATTGGAAGACCCATTTGCAACCAAGCTTTAACTTCCTGACTGATGTCTTGAGATGTCATTATGGCCATTATGGTCATTATAGCCAAACAGTTCTATCTTTGTTTCATCAGACCAGAGGACATTTCTCCAAAAAGTAAGATCGTTGTCCCCATGTGCAGTTGCAAACCGTAGTCTGGCTTTTTTAATGGCAGTTTTGGAGCAGTGGCTTCTTCCTTGCTGAGCGGCCTTTCAGGTTATGCGATATAGGACTCGTTTTACTGTGGATATAGATACGTTTGTACCTGTTTCCTCGAGCATCTTCACAAGGTCCTTTGCTGTTGTTCTGGGATTGATTTACACTTTTTACACCAAAGTACGTTCATCTTCAGGAGAAAGAACGAGTCTCCTTCCTGAGCGGTATGACGGCTGTGTGGTCCCATGGTGTTTATACTTGCGTACTATTGTTTGTACAGATGAAATACAGCCAAAGGTACACCTCCAATTGACTCAAATTATGTCAATTAGCCAATCAGAAGCTTCTAAAGCAATGACATAATTTTCCGGAATTTTCTAAGCTGTTTAAAGGCAAAGTCAACTTAGTGTATGTAAACTTCTGACCCACTGGAATTGTAATACAGTGAATTATAAGTGAAATAGTCCGTGGGTAAATAATTGTTGGAAAAATGACTTGTGTCATGCACAAAGTAGATGTCCTAAACGACTTGCCAATACTATGGTTTGTTAACAAGAACTTTGTGGAGTGGTAGAAAAACAAGTTTTAATGACTCCAACCTAAGTTTATGTAAACTTCCATCTTCAACTGTATGGCCTCTCATCCCATCCATATGTTCAATGATCACCCCAAATACCTCCAGTCAATGAAGCTTTGTTATATAGCGTTACATCCAGTTCCCCCCTCTGAAAAATGTGAGTGTGTGTGTGATGGTTGGTTCAGGGGTAATTAAGACATTAATAAGACAAAAGGAAAACAATTAGTCATGGAGATATGCTCCTGTCCTCTGTGGCATATCCTCAATGCCCCCCCCCCCCCCCCCCAAACACACACAGTGAGAAATAGCGCTGCTTAATCTGCCCTGAAACCCAGCCAGGAGTCAAACAACACAAAAGCGCATTCTAAGAGGAATGCTGGAATGAGTCCAGAAAGCCACATTATTATTGCTTAGAGAGAATGAAGCAGAAGTGTAAGCTAATTAAAGACTGAAACTGTCTGCTGTTAAACAGGCCTAAGAGGAATTGAATTGTGCTACTTGGTGTCAGACTTCTTCTGGGAAATAACGTTAGAAACACACACACACACACACACACACACGTTTGTGAGATCATGCATCTCTGTTTGCCACACAGAATCAACAGGAATTTTATGCTAACGAGGTTTCAAAGGTCATCATTGAGAAGACATTGAGTGTCTGTCTGTGTGTTAGGCCTCCTGGCTTTCATGCCATTTGAATTTGCTGTCCAGATATTGGACTATTGCCAGGAGACGTCGTCAACAGCCAAGTGTTTGTCTGCGTTAAAAAGAAACAAAGACAACATCAGAGAAGTATCGAGACCATTAGAAAGGCATCTAACATAGACACTACCTCCACATTCAACATCAACACAGCTCTATATGGCTACCATGGTGCTGACAGATATGGCAGCTCTGCTTCTAGCTCCTGAGCAACTTTGCAGTATTTATTTATTTTTTGTGTCATTTCTTACATTATTAGGCCAGAATGTTTTTTGTCTTATTACATTACTTATTACATGTGTGTGTGTGGGATATGTTCCCGGTAGCCTCTGAGAATAACATTGATGAATACAGGAAGTGTATAGGAGATGTTGTACCCACTGTGACTATTAAAACCTACTCAAATCAGAAACCATGGATAGATGGCAGCATTTGCGCAAAACTGAAAGCAGGAACCACTGCATTTAACCATGGCAAGATGACTGGGAATATGGCCGAATACAAACAGTGCAGTTATTCCCTCAGTAAGGCAAAATGTCAGGATAGAGACAAAGTGGAGTCACAATTCAATGGCTCAGACTCGAGACGTATGTGGCAGGGTCTACAGTCAATCAGAGACTACAAAGGGAAGACCAGCCACATCGCGGATACCAACGTCTTACTTCCAGACAAGCTAAACACCTTCTTCGCTGGCTTTGAGGATAAAACAGTGCCACTGACGCGGCCCGCTACCAAGGACTCTCCTTTTCCGTGGCCGACGTGAGTGAGACATTTAAGCATTTTAACCCTCGCAAGGCTGCCGGCCCAGACGACATCCCTAATCACATCCTCAAATGTATCCTCTCCCTATCCCAGGCTGCTGTCCCCACTTGCTTCAAGATGTCCACCATTGTTTCTGCACCAAAGAAAGCATGGTAAACTAAATGACTATTGCCCCGTAGCACTCACTTCTGTCATCACGAAGTGTTTTGAGAGGCTAGTTAAGGATCATATCACCTCTACCTTCCCTGACACCATAGACCCACATCAATTTGCTTACCGCCCCAATAGATCCAAAGACCATGCAATTGCCATCCCAGTAGGGGAGAACAATGTCTAGATTATCTTCACTCCAAGGACCAGCCATGGTTAAGGAGCAGTACAGCCTCTGCATCCGTGCTTTCCTGCATTCTCTAGGCCAGCAGCTACAGTAGGCCAGTTCAGTGAGAGCCAAATGTGTATCAGAGTTGGAGAGGTTGGGAAAACAAATTCCCATACTTTTTCAGAGTTCAACTTTGTCGTAAAAATGCCTCAAACTGCACCAACATTTTTTCCATCAGTGAAAGAAAGCAAATTACACATCACACACACGGTTTTAAGAGCTATAGAGAGGAGAAAAATACAGATAGGATGTGGAATGGGGGGGAAGAGAGAGAGAGGCAGAGGCAGAGAGAGAGAGGCAGAGAGAGAGACAGGATACAGTTGGTTGTATTTAGAATGAGAGAGAGAGAGAGAGGCAGAGAGAGAGAGAGAGAGAGAGGCAGAGAGAGAGACAGGATACAGTTGGTTGTATTTAGAATGAGAGAGAGAGAGAGAGAGAGAGAGAGAGAGAGAGAACAGTTGGTTGTATTTAGAATGAGAGAGAGAGAGAGACAGCGAGAGAGAGAGACAGAGAGAGACAGACAGAGAGAGACAGAGAGAGTTGGTTGTATTTAGAATGAGAGAGAGAGAGAGGAGAGAGAGAGAGAGAGAGAGAGAGGATACAGTTGGTTGTATTTAGAATGAGAGAGAGAGAAAGAGAAAGCGAGAGAGAGAACAGTTGGTTGTATTTAGAATGAGAGAGAGAGAGAGACAGCGAGAGAGAGAGACAGAGAGAGGCAGAGAGAGAGAGACAGAGAGAGAGAGAGAGCGAGGCAGAGAGAGACAGAGAGAGACGATACAGTTGGTTGTATTTAGAATGAGAGAGAGAGAGAGAGATACAGTTGGCTGTATTTAGAATGAGAGTTGGTTGTATTTAGAATGAGAGAGAGAGACAGCGAGAGAGAGAGAGAGAGAGGCAGAGAGAGGCAGAGAGAGGCAGAGAGAGGCAGAGAGAGAGAGAGAGAGACAGAGAGAGACAGAGAGAGACAGAGAGAGACAGAGAGAAAGAATTAACAGAGAAACTAGAGACAGAGAGAGACAGAGACCCAAAATTAAGGAAAGACAGAGAGAGATAGCATAGAAAGAGAGACATTGGTTGTATTTAGAATGAGAAACTGAGACTTCCTAACCTCCTGCCCAATGTATGACCATATTAGGAGACATATTTCCCTCAGATTACACAGATCCACAAAGGATACAGTTGGTTGTATTTAGAATGAGAGAGAAATACAACCCATATCTATGATTTATTTTATCTTGTGTCCTTTCAAATTCGAGAAAAACACTGAGACATTTTCAATGTCTTTATTGTTTTGAAACTTCTGGTGTGATGTCTACTGTTAATTTTTATTGTTTACCTTACTTGATACAGTTTCCCATGGTTGAATATTTAGAATGAGAGAGAGAGAGACATAGAAGAGTTGGTTGTATTTAGAATGAGAGAACAGTTGGTTGTATTTAGAATGAGAGAGAGAGAGAGAAAGAGAGAGAGAACAGTTGGTTGTATTTAGAATGAGAGAGAGAGAGGCAGAGAGAGAGAGGCAGAGAGAGAGAGAGAGGCAGAGAGAGAGAGCGAGAGAGGGAGAGAGAGGGAGGGAGAGAGAGAGAGAGAGAGGGAGAGAGAGAGAGAGGCAGAGAGAGAGAGAGTTCTATCAACATTCCCGGGTATGTAGTGATAGAGGGGGAGTAGCTGGGGAATAGCAGGATAGCAGGCCTTGAACCAGAAATCATGCAGTTACCTGTACAGGGCAAGCACATTACCTCCTATGCCATCAGACCTCTGGGTAGATGCACAGAGAGAGAAAATACATTTTGGGCAGAGCACAGCACTGCTGCAGATGAAGCTAGACCAAATAAGAAGTCAGAACCACTCGACACAAACACACATCCCTGTGGTACCAACTCAGGTAGCAGAACTCAATGGGCCATGTGTGTGATCTCCTCTTCTGATACGGGCCCAGTGCTGGTCTGGTATTCTGGGAGGGTGTGGGGGGCAGGTAAGTGATGAAAGCAGGTCCTTGTTACCCTCTGTGGCAGTGAAGCCAGTCCTCATTCCCCACTCTCATCCCCTCCTCTTCCTCAACCACCTAAACTCATACCCATCCTCCCAAATCAACCCACCCCCTTTTTCTGTGTAGAACAGATCATCATTGATGATGCTCTTTTTGCCCTCGTCTGATTTAGTGTCTGGTCCTCTCTGTTCTAATGAACTACGCAGCTTGAGGGAAACAGAAGACAGACTTTTTCTTTATGGCCAAATGTTTATTTTGTCATGTTTTTCTCAGTTCCTGCGAGTCTTATCTTTCAGTGATGGGGTCATAATACTGTGTAGCTTAACCGTTCAAAAGATAGAGCGACATTTGTAGGAAGAAAACAGAAACCACTCTGTTTATTACAACAGCTTCTAGCGGCTACCTGAGGTTTCTGACGTAACAAGGGTCTATGAACCAAGCACAACTTGTATTCGATATTTGATTCTCACTCGTGACCCCATTTTCAAATCAGGCGACCCCACATAGGGTCGTGACCCATAGTTTGGGAAATACTGGCCAACTTACATTTCTGATGATTAGTCACAAAGCTTCGGAGGTGTGTGGTGTGGTGTGTGCGCTTGTGCATGTGTGTGGTAGACAGACACACATGCATCCACATGTTCGTATGTTATTGTGTTCTTCTAAAATCTAGATCCTAATGTTCTGGGTCGAGACTTGCCCTGTAGAAGTCTCCTCCCACCACAGAGGATTTTTGTGGCGGGTTCCCATGGCAACAAACCACTTGACATCCCATTTCACTTCCCTAACTCCTAACCACACCTCCCTCTATCTTAAACAGCTCTGTACTCTTACCAGGACTTCCTGGAGACTTTGGATGCAAATAGAGATGAAACAAATGAAGACAATTCTAGCCAATAAAAACATAGACACACACCCGTCAATGAATCTCACCATGACCAATCAGACTCTTTGTCACGCTTCAGAAGACAACGAGAACTGCCATTCCCAAAATTCCCAGGTGACTTATTCCTGGGTTTGGAATTCCAGGCTCTCAGGCCTGTCCCTTATATCACCCATAATGCTGCATGTGATGTAGCTTACTGTTGGTTTGACTGTGAGCTTAGTTAGGTGCCCAAGAAGGGAGAATCTTCACCTACTGTACAGACTGTCTATGTCTACTCCACTAAGACATTACTTAGGGCAACACACACAACCATCCCCCTTTCAGGGATCACATGAGTGAAGAAGCCTTCTCTCTCATTACGAAACACACATAATACATGAACACGTAATTTAGCAGTTGCCAAATTCTCTTATCCAGAGCAACTTACAGTACATGCATTTTCATACTTGTCCTCCATGGGAATCAAACCCACAACCCTGGCATTGCAAGTGCCATGCTCTAAGGAGTGAGCCACACAGGACTGTGTAATACAGACACACACACATACAGTATACACACACCAGCCCCTCACTCTGACAGGGATTATTCTCAGTCTTCTTGTGATTGTATGTATCTCTTTCTTGCTCTCTTTTTCTCTCTCCCTCTCTCTTTTTCTCTCTCTCACATCAATGAATGCATGCCATATACACACACATGCGCATGCATACACGCACACAACCACACTCGCACATGCCGCTCATCTACCTGTCTTAGTTAAGTTCACACACAACCACACTCCAAACCATAGCAGAGGCCTTTCAACATCCAGACAATCACTGTTGATGGTAATCACGTCCCCCCTCCACTTAGACAGGCATGTTCCAACTCATCACACACACACAATCACAAACACACAGGCAAACATTGCATGTGCATGTAGTACTGCACAATTGACAATGCATCTCAGTTATCTGATGTGGCATCCTCTTCTCTTTCAGACTCCAAGGAAGGATACATGTTTATAGTATTTGAATGGGGCCTCCTTATTTCCTGCTCTGTCCTTATGTACAGGATGGCACTTTTCAAAGAAGCTTAGCATCGTGCAGTGACATTACCTTCCCTTAGACCTGGAGTACTGTAAATGACACTACAGATCACTCACCTGTGGTGGGGGTGGGGGTTGGACTGGGGGTGGGGACTGGGTTGTCCGTGGGGGGACATGGGTCCCCATCATCAGGGGGCTCAGGTGAGCTGACAGGAGGGCCCCTCTCCACATCCATTGGCTCACTGGGGCTGGGGGAACAGGAGTCAAGCCTGAGACATTTAAATGGAGATATAGTCAGAAAACCTACATCCACTCTCAGATGGCACGTTTTGTCTCTAGTGTTACAAAACAAAAACAGTAGATCATGCTCTGCACACCAATCATAGATCATGCTCAGCACACCAATCATAGATCATGCTCAGTACACCAATCATAGATCATGCTCAGCACACCAATCATAGATCATCCTCAGCACACCAATCATAGATCATGCTCAGCACACCAATCATAGATCATGCTCAGCACACCAATCATAGATCATGCTCAGCACACCAATCATAGATCATCCTCAGCACACCAATCATAGATCATGCTCAGCACACCAATCATAGATCATGCACCAATCATAGATCATGCTCAGCACACCAATCATAGATCATGCTCAGCACACCAATCATAGATCATGCTCAGCACACCAATCATAGATCAATCAGCACACCAATCATAGATCATGCTCAGCACACCAATCATAGATCATGCTCAGCACACCAATCATAGATCATGCTCAGCACACCAATCATAGATCATGCTCAGCACACCAATCATAGATCATGCTAAACACACCAATCATAGATCATGCTCAGCACAGCAATGCATGCAGTGTTTGTACTGAGTATTTACATCTCATAAATGACCCTTTCTTCAGAATGTTGAAAATGTTTCAGAATCCTAACAATGTATAAAGTTCAGCAGTTAGCCAACTTGGAGGGATTTGAGAGTGCCAGCTCAGCTGCATGTGCGTGACCACCTCTGTAGGACAGCTGTGCCTCCGCACCCTCACACTCCTCATGCAACACACACGCAAGGCCTCTGACACAGCTCAATATATAGCACAGCCTATCAGCCATTCACATAGGCTATTCATATTTCCTGTATTGTACTCTCATGTGACACAAATCTCCACTTCTCCTTTCTCATGAGTCATGAATATCTGGAATCATTCTAGAAAATTCTTGGCCATAATTGATTTCACCATGGTCAACAAAATGATATCTATTCAGTGGGCTTCTGCACTTTTAGTCATCTGAGATGGCTTTACAGTTACAGTAGCATATTATCTCAATTGCATCTGAAATATGTGCATCCTACAAAGGTGATATGATAATAAAATCGAAATGTTATCAAACTTTTAATGACTTAAGCTATTATAAAACATTGAAATATGTTACAAAACTTGATGACGTTGACAAAGTCCTCCAGTGTACACAGCTGTGTTAAACTGAGGCATCTTCACATTATGTTTACCTAACGAGTCCATGCATGCTCACCCTAAGCCAGCCCGACTCAACCCTGTGGGTCCTGTTCAAACTCCATTTATAACAAAGCAAAAGGCAAGGAGATGGACAAGAACTCCCAAATCCACTTACTTAGTTTTGGCTGGGAGTGGGACACAGGTCACTCCGTGTTCGCTAATTCATTATCTGACCCCTTTTTCAGGTAGACTCTCCTCTCACTCTCCGGTGATCTCCACTCCACTTCTGCTCTCCTCTTATCTAACTTTCGCGTCTCGAAGACACCACAACTCTTCTTCTCGTCTCCATAAAGTCCTTAATGGAATAGTTTTAGCGCATTTGTCGATGCAAAAGTGGATTTAGGACTTTATCCGATAAGTTTTTTCTCCTTTTAAAGCGAACCCCTTCGGCGACACTAGTTCAGTCTGTACCGTTCCTCCGCCTGTCAGTGCAGCGCAGATGTAAGTTCGAGCTCTAAGGGCAGTCCCCAGAACAGTCTTTGTCTCGGGTGCAACTTTCCGAGCGCTTACAGAGGTTTGACAGTTGCAGCTCGGCTCTTTACAAAGTGACCAAAGACGTTTTTAAACTTTCCAAACTCCCGATTTGTCAGCTGTTGCAGAAAATTCAGTTGAGAAACTTTGGATATCATCAGCCATGACCATACCTCACTCAAACTCTCTCTTCCTTACCTTCCCTCTCCTCTCAAACGCTTGCCTGGAGACAGCTCCAGTCTGTTAGACAGGAAACTTCAGTCAGCACTGAATACTGCGCTTCCTCCAGGCACAAACCCCTAACCTAGAACCGGAGACGGGATCTCAGATTATTTCAGATGCGCTACATATTATTATGCATGCCTCAATATGATAATTAGGATTACGATATCAATGTTTATTACCGAAGTAGAATAATATAGGCCTACCAGCCCAATAAACAATAATCAGGCATTGTAACTGTGAAATTGATGTATCACCACATTCTTAACAATAATCATAAATAATCTTAATCATTTTTTAAAATTATTTATCCGAATAGGCATGTCTGATCCTCTCATTTTAACATATGGCTCATGTTAAAAGTGCGTTTAGGTAGGCTACAAAAACAATTAATTGTGTAGAGCCTCCGCAACTCGTGTCGTTATCGTATATCAAACAGTTGAAAAGCCCCATTCACGCCAATCGCGCAGCCTCATCCGAGCGCAAGGCGCACCTGGCCTGGTAGCGAAACTGATGAGAGTCGTTGGTGTGATTGACGTGTGAAGGACTGGCGGGGGCGCGAAGTAAATTGCCGCGGTAAATCATCTGCGCTTTCAAACAAAATAGTCTGCATTTTTTCAGAGAGAGAGAGGCTTGAAGTTCAACAACACACGCATGCCAAATCATATTCAATTTGTCTCACAAATAAATCACCCTGTTTCTGGATCTTGACACTAGGTCAACTGTAGCCCATCCTTTCTCTTATAAAGATGTTTTGGGTGTCATTTAATCAATAAATCAGTCAGATTATATTCTTAACACATGTTACCCATTTGAAGCAGCTGAAAACAATGCAAGCTTTGTAGGGTAAAAACACAGAGAACACTAAATATAAATGCTTTGAGGTGGCTCTTTTAAAAACAAACTCCCATGATCCTACTAAGGTTTTGTAGGCCATACTCTGAAAGACCATGACTAACATAATGATAGGGTCTGCACAGTGCACACTTAACTGCTCTGGCACAAACTATTATTATAGTAACAATGTTTGAGACCTGACAAATATATGTTCAAGTCCACACTGCTTTACTAGCCTACAATAAGGTGTGTAGTAGAGAGCAGCAGGTTCACCAAGTCACGAACAAGACTGCTAAACAAAATACAATCCATGTCTCAAGGCTTAAAAATCCTTCTTTAACCTGTCTCCTCCCCTTCATCTACACTGATTGGAGTGGATTTAAGAGGTGACATCAATAACAGACCATAGCTTTCACCTGGATTATCCTGGTCAGTCTATGTAATAGAAATGTTTCGTATGGTTTGTACACTCAGTGTATATATGTACTCAGCAAAATAAGAAACGCCCTCTCACTGTCAACTGCGTTTACTTTCAGCAAACTTAACATTTGTAAATATTTGTATGAACATAACAAGATTCAACAACTGAGACATAAACTGAACAAGTTCCACAGACATTTGACTAACAAAAATGGAATAATGTGTCCTTGAGCAAAGGGGTGGTCAAAATCAAAAGTAACCGTCAGTATCTGGTGTGGCCACCAGCTGCATTAAGTACTGCAGTGTATCTCCTCGTCATGGACTGCACCAGATTTGTCAGTTCTTGCTGTGAGATGTTACCCCATTCTTCCACCAAGGCACCTGCAAGTTCCTGGACATTCGTGAGGGAGGAGGATGTCTTCCCTGTAACGGACTGTGTTGAGATTGCCTGCAATGACAACAAGCTCAGTCCGATGATGTTGTGACACACCGCCCCAGACCATGACGGACCCTCCACCTCCAAATCGATCCTGCTCCAGAGTACAAGCCTTGGTGTAACGCTCAGTCCTTCGACGATAAACGCAAATCCGACCATCACCCCTGTTGAGACAAAACTGCGACTCCTCGGTGAGGACCTGCCTTACAACAGGCCTACAAGCCCTTAGTCCAGCCTCTCTCAGCCTATTGCGGACAGTCTGAGCACTGATGGGGGGATTGTGCGTTCCTGGTGTAACTCGGGCAGTTGTTGTTGCCATCCTGTACCTGTCCCGCAGGTGTGATGTTCAGATGTACCGATCCTGTGCAGGTGTTGTTACACGTGGACTGCCACTGCGAGGATGATCAGCTGTCCGTTCTGTCTCACTGTAGCGCTTTCTTAGATGTCTCACAGTATGGACATGGCAATTTATTGAGAGAGAGAGCGAAAGCTCTCAGGCAGCGAAAGCTGAGTGGCGGTGGTATGAGGAAGCAGCACGGCAGCGCAGCTGGGACGAGAGGCAGCCCCAAACATTTCTTGGATGGGGGCACACAGGGAGTGTGGCTAAGTCAGGTAGGAGACCTGAGCCAACTCCCCGTGCTTCCCGCCGAGAGAGGTGGACCGGGCAGGCACCGTGTTATGCCGTGAGGTGCACGGAGTCCCTGGTGCGCAGGCATAGCATGGTGCGTTACATCGCAGCTCCTCGTATCGGCTGGGCTAGAGTGGGCATCGAGCCAGGTGCCTTGAAGCCGGCTCAGCGCATCTGGTCTCCAGTGCGTCTCCTCAGGTCGGGGTACATGGCACCAGCCCTACGCATGGTGTCCCCGGTTCGCCAACACAGCCCAGTGCGGTCTGTTCCACCTCGCCACACTGGCCTGGCGACGGGGAGTATCCAGCCAGGTAGGGTTGAGCAGGCTCGGTGTTCAAGACCTCCAGTGCGCCTCCATGGTCCGGTCTATCCGGTGCCTCCTCCACGCACCAGGCCTCCGGTGGCAGCCCCACGCACCAGGCTGTCTCTCCGTCTCCTTCCTCCAGGTGCTCCCTCCTGTCCAGTGCTGCCAGCGTTCCCGTCTGTCCCGAGCTGCCAGAGTCTCCCGTTCTCCCGTCTGTCCTGAGCTGCCAAAGTCGCCCGTCTGTCCTGAGATGCCAGAGTCTCCCGTTCTCCCGTCTGTCCTGAGCTGCCAGTCGCCCGTCTGTCCTGAGCTGCCAGAGTCGCCCGTCTGTCCTGAGCTGCCAGAGTCGCCCGTCTGTCCTGAGCTGCCAGAGTCGCCCGTCTGTCCTGAGCTGCCAGAGTCGCCCGTCTGTCCTGAGCTGCCAGAGTCTCCCGTCTGTCCTGAGCTGCCTGAGTCTCCCGTCTGTCCTGAGCTGCCAGAGTCTCCCGTCTGTCCTGAGCTGCCAGAGTCGCCCGTCTGTCCTGAGCTGCCAGAGTCTCCCATCTGTCCTGAGCTGCCAGAGTCGCCCGTCTGTCCTGAGCTGCCAGAGCCACACACACACACACACACACACTACATTCACCCATACAAACATAACACCCGCACACATGCATACTGATGCAACAGACACATTCATACTCACTCACACACACTCACATTCACACTCACCACATATGCTGCTGCTACTGTCTAATCTTTCCTGTTGTCTATTCACTTTACCCCTACCTATTTGTACATACCGTAACCACCTTAATTACCTCGTACCCCTGCACATCGATTCAGTACTGCTACTCCCTATATATAGCCATGTTATTTGTACTCATTATTCTTGTTCGTTATTCACTGTGTATTTATTCCTCGTGCATTGTTGGAAAGGACCCGTAATTAAGCATTTCACTGTTAGTCTATACCTGTCATTCACGAAGCATATGACAAATAACATTTGATTTGATTTGATTCCTCTATATTATTACACATCTCTCTGCTCTGCACCTCATGAGTGGGAACAGGAGTTTTTCCCTAAAGTATGACCTGACCAGGTTAAACTCCTGCCCCTACATATAACTCCCTCCCAGACTTTTTCCCTGGTCAAGTCACATGGTCAGGAAATTCTCTTGCCCTACTCCTGAGATATGATGTGTTGCCATCGGCAGCTCAATATGCCAGCTCATCATCTGCCAGCCAGCCAATGGCACTGGCCCTAAACATTCCACACCTCTGTCTGCCCGCTCCTCTCAAATCACCTTCCAATGGATGAAACATGAAACACAGCCCAGAAAGCTGCTATACTGGGTCAAACATTATTATGCAAATATTTTAACCCAGTATGTTCAAATTTTGGGTTGGCCCCATGTCCAGGCAGCCAATAAACTGTCTACTGTACTGTACTTCCATTGGGAACTCTTTCCCATACAATGAAGACTGCAGAGTGATCCTAATGCGTATACAGGTAACTGAAAGAGGGGTCTTAAAGGAGCATAGGGGGTTTAAAGTGTGTGTGTGTCTGTCACCAGATTCCGGCCCAGTTGAACACTTATGGGAGATTCTGGAGCGACATCAGAGACAGTGTTTTCCACCACCATCAACTTCCAAATGATGGAATTTCTTGTGGAAGAATGGTGTCCCATCGCTCCAGTAGAGATCTAGACACTTGTAGAATCAATGCCAAGGCGCACTGAAGCTGTTCTGGCAGCTCGTGGTGGTCCAAATCCTTATTAAGACAATTTATGTTGGTGTTTCCTTTATTTTGGCAGTTACCTGTAGTTGGGTCTACACAACATATGGTGGGTACTGTTTACTCAGCTCTACTTTAGACAACATATGGTGGGTACTGTTTACTCAGCTCTACTTTAGACAACATATGGTGGGAACTGTTTACTCAGCTCTACTTTAGACAACATATGGTGGGTACTGTTTACTCAGCTCTACTTTACACAACATATGGTGGGTACTGTTTACTCAGCTCTACTTTAGACAACATATGGTGGGAACTGTTTACTCAGCTCTACTTTAGACAACATATGGTGCGTACTGTTTACTCAGCTCTACTTTAGACAACATATGGTGGGTACTGTTTACTCAGCTCTACTTTAGACAACATATGGTGGGTACTGTTTACTCAGCTCTCCTTTAGACAACATATGGTGGGTACTGTTTACTCAGCTCTACTTTACACAACATATGGTGGGTACTGTTTATTTACAGCTGTTTACTCAGCTCTACTTTAGACAACATATGGTGGGTACTACTTTAGACAACATATGGTGGGTACTGTTTACTCAGCTCTACTTTACACAACATATGGTGGGTACTGTTTACTCAGCTCTACTTTAGACAACATATGGTGGGTACTGTTTACTCAGCTCTACTTTAGACAACATATGGTGGGTACTGTTTACTCAGCTCTACTTTAGACAACATATGGTGGGTACTGTTTACTCAGCTCTACTTTAGACAACATATGGTGGGTACTGTTTACTCAGCTCTACTTTAGACAACATATGGTGGGTACTGTTTACTCTCTACTTTAGCAACATATGGTGGGTACTCCAGCTTTTTAGACAACATATGGTGGGTACTGTTTACTCAGCTCTACTTTACACAACATATGGTGGGTACTGTTTACTCAGCTCTACTTTAGACAACATATGGTGGGTACTGTTTACTCAGCTCTACTTTACACAACATATGGTGGGTACTGTTTATTCAGCTCTACTTTAGACAACATATGGTGGGTACTGTTTACTCAGCTCTACTTTAGACAACATATGGTGGGTACTGTTTACTCAGCTCTACTTTAGACAACATATGGTACTGTTTACTCAGCTCTACTTTAGACAACATATGGTGGGTACTGTTTACTCAGCTCTACTTTAGACAACATATGGTGGGTACTGTTTACTCAGCTCTACTTTAGACAACATATGGTGGGTACTGTTTACTCAGCTCTACTTTAGATAACATATGGTGGGTACTGTTTACTCAGCTCTATTTTAGACAACATATGGTGGGTACTGTTTATTCAGCTCTACTTTACACAACATATGGTGGGTACTGTTTATTCAGCTCTACTTTAGACAACATATGGTGGGTACTGTTTATTCAGCTCTACTTTAGACAACATATGGTGGGTACTGTTTATTCAGCTCTACTTTAGACAACATATGGTGGGTACTGTTTATTCAGCTCTACTTTAGACAACATATGGTGGGTACTGTTTATTCAGCTCTACTTTAGACAACATAAGGTATGCAAAGGTCTGGCAAACATATGTTTGGGTTGAGGTATTGCTCTAAAGACTGAGAATTTCCACCGTGAAAGCTAGTTTGTCTCATCTAGTGGCTGATGCCTGGATTAGGACTTATTTTTTCAGTACCACAGACAATGTAGGAAAATACAACACAACACAACATACACAGAACAACACAACACAACACACTGTCTCTAGCAAGAAGAGAAAGAAAAGAGAGAGGGAAAGAGGGGAATGGAGAAGGGGGAATTATGGAGGGAAAGGGACAAGGGAGGGAGAGAGAAAGAGAGTGTAAGAGAGAGAAAGAGAGTGAGAGAGAGAAAGAGAGTGAGAGAGAGAAAGAGAGTGAGAGAGAGTGTGTGAGAGAGAGAAAGAGAGTGAGAGAGAGAAAGAGAGAGAGAGAGAGAGAGAGAGAGAGAGAGAGAGAGAGAGAGAGAGAGAGAGAGAGAGAGAAAGAAAGAAAGTGTTGGCAATGACTGTGTGTGTGTATGTGAGATGTAGACCACCGCTATGTGCTCATGATATCTGCAGGGAGGTTTTTCTGGGTATTATTTTAAACTTTTGACGTTGATTGTTTTCAGTGGGTTCGAACGGTCTGGCGTAGCTGGGAAGAGGGAGGAGAGGAGAGGGAGGAGAAAATGTGGTTTCAATCACTCACAAAGATACTTTTGTTCTGCAGCTGGGGCCCTCTCTCTCAGTGAGCCCTCAGGAGCCTGCAGACTGCAGACGGGGACAGTTACAGTATGGCTCTGGACGGGGACAGTTACAGTATGGCTCTGGACGGGGACAGTTACAGTATGGCTCTGGACGGGGACAGTTACAGTATGGCTCTGGGCGGGGACAATTACAGTATGGCTCTGGACGGGAACAGTTACAGTATGGCTCTGGACGGGGACAGTTACAGTATGGCTCTGGACGGTGACAGTTACAGTATGGCTCTGGACGGGGACAGTTACAGTATGGCTCTGGACGGGGACAGTTACAGTATGGCTCTGGACGGGGACAGTTACAGTATGGCTCTGGACGGGGACAATTACAGTATGGCTCTGGACGGTTACACAGTTACAGTATGGCTCTGGACGGGGACAGTTACAGTATGGCTCTGGATGGGGACAGTTACAGTATGGCTCTGGACGGGGACAGTTACAGTATGGCTCTGGACGGGGACAATTACAGTATGGCTCTGGACGGGGACAGTGACAGTATGGCTCTGGATGGGGACAGTGACAGTATGGCTCTGGACGGGGACAGTGACAGTATGGCTCTGGACAGTGACAGTATGGCTCTGGAAGGGGACAGTGATGGCTCTGGATGGGGACAGTGACAGTATGGCTCTGGATGGGGACAGTGACAGTTGGCTCTGGACAGTATGGCTCTGGACGGGGACAGTTACAGTATGGCTCTGGATGGGGACAGTGACAGTACGGTGACAGTTATGGCTCTGGACGGGGACAATTACAGTATGGCTCTGGATGGGGACAGTTACAGTATGGCTCTGGACGGGGACAGTGACAGTATGGCTCTGGACGGGGACAGTTACAGTATGGCTCTGGACGGGGACAGTTACAGTTTGGCTCTGGACAGGGACAATTACAGTATGGCTCTGGATGGGGACAGTTACAACTATTGGCAAACATTTTGGTGACAGAGTGACATTTTTATTGCACAAAAATGCTCTTTAAATGATCTTAATACCAATTGCATGTGGATGGAACACAGACCTGCGTGTGTAGTAGTATGCACATAAATGTATTGTGAGCCTGTGTTGTTGTAGAGTGAGTCAACATACAGGACAGCAAAAACATTCTCTAGTACACTCACACACACACATGCAAACACACAAGCATGCACACACACACATATACACGTATATACATACACATATACCACACATACACAGAGAGAGGCAGAGAGAGGTCTCTGTACAGGATGAGCATGACACAGAGGGTCTGTCTGGATCTCAGTGTTTCAGCGTTCCCATCAGAGCTACAGCTAACAGCTAGCCACGGCTCAGAGCTGCCTGGGAGGCTTTGGCCTCTTCCTCAAGCACGCACGCCCGCATACACTCACATATACGCCTACCACACACACCACACACAAGCCAATACGATTGCATAAGTACATGCACAAATGTGGATGTCGATGATCATATACACATGCACACCAGTGACACACATACACACAAATTCACAAACGTCGAGTATGCACACAAACACACAAACTCTCTCACACGAAAGAACCCAGGTTGAGCTTGTACAGTATTTCTCTCCAGATGAGTAAGACAGACAGTAGTTTAATATAAATGAGGAACACGTATACGCTAAACTCTAGTGTAGCAAGCCAAGAATAACGTCTCCGTGTGTTGCACCTGGTCGTTCCATGTCATTTCAGCAAGCCATGACACCCACCATCTCAGATTTTCTGAAATGGTTTCTGCAGTTAGAAACATATAAGATTAGCATTCCTGCAACATTATTTTGTTGAAATATGATTTGATCTCTGAGACATTAAGCTAATTGATTGCACCAAATTGAGCATTTTACTTTACAAGATTCATATAATATTCAATATAGTACCCAACATCTGATTTGGACTAAAAGTGTTTGTACCAATGGGAAAGACATGAGGAATCCCTTGAAAATAGTCAAAAGCCACCCACAGACCCATGTTCTATTTTTTTTTATAAATATTTTTTATTTAACCTTTATTTAACTAGGCAAGTCAGTTAAGAACAAATTATTGTTTACAATGACGGCCTACCCCGGACAATTGTGCTCCTTGATTCAGCCTGGATTCGAACCAGGGACTGTAGTGACGCCTCTTGCACGGAGATGCAGTGCCTTTGACTGCTGCATGCCTCGGAAGCATGTGATGTATGTTCCAGTGAATTTGGTGATGGTTATTTTCCCCACTTCAGAGAAAATAGTAATTGAAGTTTATGTCCCATTATACATCCTGATTACCAAGTTCTGACCACTAGACGGTGCTGTTCCTGCTATTTGGTGTCTTACTCATTGGTGGAAAACATTTGATGCAGATGTTGAGTACTATATACAGTTCCTTTGAAAAGTATTCCACATTTTGTTACATTACAGCCTTATTCTTAAATGGATTAAATTGTGTTGTTCCTCATCAATCTACAGAGAATAGCCCATAATGACAAAGCAAAAACAGGTTTAAAAAAACAAAAGAAATATGACATTTACTTAAGTATTCAGACCCTATACTTAGTACTTTGTTGAAGCACTGAGTAGACATTTCAGAACAATCAGAGATTGTTGTGCTTTTTAAGGTGGAACGACCCACCTGCACCTTGGCTCACGTTGTGTACTGTAAAGAGGTTCTGTTTAGTATGCATATGGTGGTAAAGTGTGTGTGTGTTTGTATGTGTGTGTGTGTGCGTGTTTTTAGTATGCGTATGGCGGGGTCTCTTCCTAACCAATTGTCACAGGGATTTAAGCGTCAAGAACAAATTTCCTCCCTCGTGACTGACAGAGCATCTCACAAAAAGCACCAGATTAAATAGTTTAAACTTTCCAAAAACACTCAACAGTTTTAAATCTTTTCCCTGTGGCAACAGATCCACAGTGGAATGCTGAGGTTTAAAGATACGCTTTAGGGCATGTTTCAAACCCTGTGGAGAGGGGGAGAGAGATGGAGAAACAGAAAGAGGGGAAGGTAGTTGAAGAAGGATGGAGAGAGGTAGGGAAGAAGAAAGTAAGAAAAGAGTAGAGAGAGAGAAAGAGAGAGAGAGAGAGAGCGAGAGAGCGAGAGAGAGAGAGAGAGAGAGAGAGAGAGAGAGAGACACAGAGAGAGAGAGAGAGAGAGCGAGGCAGAGAGAGAGCGAGGCAGAGAGAGAGACACAGAGAGAGAGAGAGAGAGAGAGAGAGAGAGGCAGAGAGAGCGAGGCAGAGAGAGCGAGGCAGAGAGAGCGAGAGAGAGAGAGCGAGGCAGAGAGAGCGAGAGAGAGAGAGAGAGAGAGAGAGCGATGCAGAGAGAGAGAGAGAGAGAGAGAGAGAAAAAAAAGGGAATGGAATTCACCAAATTATGTAAAAAAATGTCAACATATTACTTTCATATAAATGTTTAATTAAAATGTTGAGTTATTGCTGGCCAAGCTACAGTGTATGTTAGCTTATCGGATGTGATGGCTAGCTCGTAGGCAATCTCGTCTTCGTTTTCAGCTGTTCAGGGATGAACACCTAAAACAAACTAATCATAAAATCAGCCGTGTCTGTCACGTTCGTGAGGGGAGACGGACCAAGGTGCAGCAGATGATGAGTTCCACATATTTATTATAAAGTGAAACAAAACAATAAATCAAATAAACTAACAACGAAACTTGACTACATGGTGCACTTGCACAAAACACAAAATAATATCCCACAAATGCAGGTGGGGAAACATCCTACCTAAATGTGATCCCCAATCAGAGGCAACGATAAACAGCTGCCTCTAATTGGGTACCATATCAGCACCCACATAGAAATATCTATACTAGATCACCCCCTAGTCACGCCCTGACCTACTACACCATAGAGAAACAATGGCTCTCTATGGTCAGAGCGTGACAGTGTGAATTGTGAATACCCAGACAGTTCCTTAATACTGAATTGGTGAACTTGCTAGCCAGCTAATGACAAATGTAGCAAATTTGCACATTAACAAAGGCAGTTGTGGTTCTCAGTAACTTGAACCAGCACTGAAATTTATTTTAATTTAATTTCTGCTCTATTCTCCTCAGGTGGAAGTACATCCCATCACCCAAACAGATGTAAACAACATGCAGTGCATTCAGAAAATATTCAGACCACTTGACCTTTGACATTTTGTTACATTACAGCCTTATGCTAAAATGGATTAAATTGTTTTCCCCCTCATTAATCTACACACAATACCCCATAATGACAAAGCAAAAAAACTTTTGGAAACCCCCCAGAAATACAACATTTACATAAGTATTCAGACCCTTTACTCAGTACTTTGTTGAAGCACCTTTGGCAGCTATTACAGCCTGGCGTCTTGTTGGGTATGACACACCTCTATTCTGCTCTGACGGGGGCGTCGCTGCACAGCTATTTACAGGTCTCTCCAGAGATGTTTGATTGGGTTCAAGTCCAGGCTCTGCCTCAAGGACATTCAGAGACTTGTCCCGTAGCCACTCCTGTGTTGTCTTGGCTGTGTGCTTAGGGTCATTGTCCTGTTGGAAGGAGAACTTTTGTCCCAGTCTGAGGTCCTGAGTTCTCAGGAGCAGATTTTCATCAAGAATCTCTCTGTACTTTGCTCCTTTCATCATTCCCTTGATCCTGACTAGTCCCTGCCGCTGAAAAACATCCCCACAGCATGATGCTGCCACCATGCTTCACCATAGGGATGGTGTCAGGTGTACGCCAAATATGATGCTTGGCCAAAGACTTCAATATTGGTTTCATCAGACCAGAGAATTTTGTTTCTCATGGTCTGAGTCCTTTAGGTGACTTCTGACAAATTCCAAGTGGGCTGTCATGTGGCTTTTACTGAGGAGTGGCTTCCATCTGGCCACTCTACCATAAAGGTTTGATTGGTGGAGTGCTGCAGAGATGGTTGTCCTTCTGGAAGTTTCTCCCATCTCCACAGAGGAACTCTGGAGCTCTGTCAGAGTGACCATCAGGTTCTTGGTCACATCCCTGACCAAGGCCCTTCTCCCCCGATTGCTCAGTGTGGCAGGGTGGCCAGCTCTAGGAAGAGTCTTGATTGTTCCAAACTTCTTCAATTTAAGAATGGAGGCCACTTCGTTCTTGGGGACCTTCAACGCTGCAGAAATGTTTTGGTACCCTTCCGCAGATCTGTGCCTCGACACAATCTTGTCTCAAAGCTCTACAAACAATTCCTTCGGGCCTCATGGCTTAGTTTTTGCTCTGACATGCACTGCCGACTGTGGGACCTTATATAGACAGCTGTGTGCCTTTCCAAATCATGCCCAATTAATTGAATTTATCACAGGTGGACTCCAATCAAGTTGTAGAAACATCTTAAGGAAAATCATTTGAAAAAAAGATGCACCTGAGCTCAGTTGAGTCTCATAGCAAAGGTTCTGAATACTTATGTAAATAAGGTATTTCTGTTTTTTATTTTTAATACATTTGCAAATATTTCTCAAAACCTGTTTCGCTTTGTCATTATGGGGTATTGTGTGTAGATTTATGAATACTACATTATAGAATAAGGTTGCAACGTAACAAAATGTGGAAAAAGTCAAAGGGTCTGAATACTTTCCAAAATGCACTGTATGTTATTCTCTATCATGCAGAATTGACTGCTCATTGTAACATATGAAACTCATTCTAAAATACAGACATGAGGGATTTCTGCCCCAGGGTACTGCACTGTGTGCACATTATTATACCTGCCCAGCACAAACACTGTGTTCAACTATTCACGGTCTACAATTTAGACCACAGTTAGTTGAATGAGGTGTTAGTGAAGGGCTGGAACAAAAACCTGTAAACTCCTGTCCTGTGTGTAAAAACCTGTACACTCCTGTCCTGTGTGTAAAAACCTGTACACTCCTGTCCTGTGCATAAAAACCTGTACACTCCTGTCCTGTGTGTAAAAACCTGTACACTCCTGTCCTGTGTGTAAAAACCTGTCCTGTCCTGTGTAAAAACCTGTACACTCCTGTCCTGTGTGTAAAAACCTGTAAACTCCTGTCCTGTGTGTAAAAACCTGTACACTCCTGTCCTGTGTGTAAAAACCTGTACACTCCTGTCCTGTGTGTAAAAACCTGTACACTCCTGTCCTGTGTGTAAAAACCTGTAAACTCCTGTCCTGTGTGTAAAAACCTGTACACTCCTGTCCTGTGTGTAAAAACCTGTAAACTCCTGTCCTGTGTGTAAAAACCTGTAAACTCCTGTCCTGTGTATAAAAACCTGTAAACTCCTGTCCTGTGTATAAAAACCTGTAAACTCATCCTGTCCTGTGTGTAAAAACCTGTAAACTCCTGTCCTGTGTGTAAAAACCTGTAAACTCCCTGTGTGTAAAAACCTGTAAACTCCTGTCCTGTGTATAAAAACCTGTCCTGTCCTGTGTAAAAACCTGTAAACTCCTAAACTCCTGTCCTGTGTGTAAAAACCTGTAAACTCCTGTCCTGTGTGTAAAAACCTGTAAAAACCTGTAAACTCCTGTCCTGTGTGTAAAAACCTGTAAACTCCTGTCCTGTGTGTAAAAACCTGTAAACTCCTGTCCTGTGTGTAAAAACCTGTAAACTCCTGTCCTGTGTGTAAAAACCTGTAAACTCCTGTCCTGTGTGTAAAAACCTGTAAACTCCTGTCCTGTGTGTAAAACCCTGTGGCTGTCATTACAATTTCCCTCATGTACTGAACAAGCTTTTGAATGTTTGTTTCCTTGATGGCCCTCACTTGGGGATGCTAAAATGTTTATTCTATTCTACTGCGCCATTTAATTGTTCGTAGTCTTATCTTTTCTTATTTCTTATTATTGCTGCAATGTCAAGAAGGACCATGTGTATCCTGTACATACGACTAATAAAACTTGACTTATTTTGTACAATAGACGGTGTTCTAAGCATTGGCTGTAAACAGAAGTATCTCGCTAGGAGAAAAGCTAGCTTTGTTGACGCAGGCTGGGTGATGATGCAAAAAAGTGCATCATCACGGTATCAAAATTAGTGTTGGTCATTCCGGCTCTTTTCAGTGAGCGGGCTCGTTCGACTCAGCTCAACAAAAAGAGTCGGCTCTTTTGGCTCCCAAACGGCTATTTAAAGAAATATGTTTTGCATTTTTTTAAGTCAAACAGTTTGCAATAGTTTGACTATGATTGGTATTAAAACAATTCTAATTCAATTATTCAATTAAATCATACTCTACATTAACCACAATGTATGTAAAAATGCATAGTTTTTTAATGAAAAAGAATGCTATTAAACATTTGCATTAAAAATATAACTTTTTAATGTACAGTTGAAGTCGGAAGTTTACATACACTTAGGTTGGAGTCATTAAAACTCGTTTTTCAACCACTCCACCAATTTCTTGTTAACAAACCATAGTTTTGGCAAGTCGGTTAGGACATCTACTTTGTGCATGACACAAGTTATTTTTCCAACAATTTATTTACGCATAGATTATTTCACTTATAATTCACTGTATCACAATTCTAGTGGGTCAGAAGTTTACCACAAGTCTGGTTTATCCTTGGGAGCAATTTCCAAACGCCTGAAGGTACCACATTCATCTGTACAAACAATAGTACGCAAGTATAAACACCATGGGACCACGCGGCTGTCATACCGCTCATGAAGCAGACGCGTTCTGTCTCCTAGAGATGAACATACTTTGGTGTGAAAAGTGCAAATCAATCCCAGAACAACAGCAAAGGACCTTGTGAAGATGCTGGAGGAAACAGGTACAAAAGTATCTATATCCACAGTAAAACTAGTCCTATATCGACATAACCTGAAAGGCCGCTCAGCAAGGAAGAAGCCACTGCTTCTAAACAGCCATAAAAAAGCCAGACTACGGTTTGCAACTGCACATGGGGACAAAGATCGTACTTTTTGGAGAAATGTCCTCTGGTCTGATGAAACAAAAATAGAACTGTTTGGCCATAATGACCATCGTTATATTTGGAGGAAAAAGGGGGAGGCTTAGAAGTCGAAGAACACCATCCCAACCTTGAAGCACGGGGGTGGCAGTATCATGTTATGGCGGTGCTTTGCTGCAGGAGGGACTGGTGCACTTCTCAAAATAGATGGCATCATGAGGTAGGAAAATTATGTGGATATATTGAAGCAACATCTCAAGACATCAGTCAGAAAGTTAAACTTGGTCGCAAATGGGTCATCCAAATAGACAATAACCCCAAGCATACTTCCAAAGTTGTGGCAAAATGGCTTAAGGACAACAAAGTCAAGGTATTGGAGTGGCCATCACAAAGCACTAAACTCAATCCTTTAGAATATCAGTTGGCAGGACTTAAAAAGCGTGTGCGAGCAAGGAGGCCTACAAACCTGACTCAGATACACTAGCTCTGTCAGGAGGAATGGGCCAAAATTCACCCAACTTGTTGTGGGAAGCTTCTGGAAGGCTACACAAAACAATTTAAAGGCAATGCTACCAAATACTAATTTAGTATATGTAAACTTCTGACCCACTGGGAATGTGATGAAAGAAATAAAAGCTGAAAAAAATCATTCTCTCAACTATTATTCTGACATTTCACATTCTTAAAATAGAGTGCTGATCCTAACTGACCTAAGACAGGGAATTTTTACAAGGATTAAATGTAAGGAATTGTGAAAAACTGAGTTTAAATGTATTTGGCTAAGTTGTATGTAAACTTCTGACTTAAACTGTATATAAACAAAGTGCATATAAATCTAACCATTCAAAACTAATACAATCTGAACAGCATAATAGAATATTGCACCATATCAAAGAGAAATATATAACAATGTGTAAAACTGCAGCATCCCACTTAAAACATTAAACTGGTCCCTCTTTTCTCTTTTCTTTATTGTCATGTTATAACCAGCAGCACACAGCAATGCTGACCATATTTTGCTTATATGAGAGACTTGCATTCAGAAATGCAAGCTGCCTCACTTTTGAGGGGCTGATGCGGTTTCTTCTCTCAGTAATTATTTGTCCCGTTTTCTAGAAGACCCTCTCAGAGGGAACGGATGTGGCCACTATGCAGATTCTCCCTGTCATGCCTTTAGTAAGCCGTGGGTAGACAGAGGCCTTGTTCTTCCACCAGCTCAGAGGGGCTCCTCCAAATAGGATCGGACCTCCATTATGGCATCTGCTAAGGGATTCCTTCGTGCTGCATCCCGGGTTGCTCTCTCGTCAAACAGCAAACGTTTGGGGCTGTCCCTCCCTGCTGCTGAAGTTATTCTTTAAGAGCCTCATCAATAGCTCTGGCATCATTGAAGGCTAACTTCTTAAACCTGGGGTTTCTGATAGCACGTGATTATATTACATTCTGTGAAACTTTCTGTCCATTGATGAACATAGGGTGTTGTCACACTCTGACCATTATTTGAGTTGTTTGTTTCTATGCTTTGTTTGGTCAGGGTGTGATATGAGTGGGCATTCTATGTTGCATGTCTAGTTAGTCTGTTTCTATGTGTTTTGGCCTGATATTGTTCTCAATCAGAGGCAAGTGTTTGTCGTTGTCTCTGATTGGGAACCATATTTAGGTAGCCTATTTTGTATTGTGGTTTGGGGGTTATTGTCCATGTTACGTTGCATGTTAGCACTATGTTTCATTAGCAGTCACGGTCGTTTATTGTTTTGTTAGTTTGTTCAATTTACTTCGTGTTTTTCATCATCCATTAAAATTATACATTCACACCACGCTGCGCTTTGGTCCGTTTCTTACGACGATCATGACAGAATAACCCACCACAAAAGGACCAAGCGGCGTGGTAACGGGAAGCAGCAGCAGCGAACACAAGACTCCTGGACTTGGGAGGAGATTATGGACGGTAAAGGACCCTGGGCACAGCCAGGGGAAAATGGCCGTCCCAAGGCAGAGCTGGAGGCAGCGAAGGCAGAGAGGCGCTGGTATGAGGAGGCAGCACGGCAGCGCAGCTGGAAGCCCGAGAGGCAGCCCCAAAAATGTCTTGGGGGGGCACACAGAGAGTGTGGCGAAGCCAGGTAGGAGACCTGCGCCAACTTCCTGTGCTTACCGGAGAGAGGGAGGAACCGGGCAGGCACCGTGTTATGCTGTGGAGCGCACGGTGTCCCCGGTGCGTGTGCATAGCCCGGTTCGGTACATTCCAGCTCCTCGTATTGGCCGGTCTAGAGTGGGCATCGAGCCAGGTGTCATGAAGCCGGCTCTACGCATCTGGGCTCCAGTGCGTCTCCTCTGGCCGGCTTACATGGCACCAGCCTTACGCATGGTGTCCCCGGTTCGGCCAGCACAGCCCAGCGCGGGCTATTCCACATCGCATCACTGGCCTGGCTACGGGGAGCATTCAACCAGGTAATGTTGGGCAGGCTCGGTGCTCAAGAGCACCAGTGCGCCTGCACGGTCCGGTCTGTCCGGTGCCACCTCCACGTACCAGACCTCCGTTGGCAGCCCCCCGCTCCAGGCTGTCTCCCGTCTCATCCCTGTGCCCCGCCTGTCCAGCGCTGCCAGAGCCTTCCTCCTGCCCAGCGCTGCCAGAGTCTCCCGTCTGTCCTGAGCTGCTAGAGTCTCCCGTCTGTCCTGAGCTGCTAGAGTCTCCCGTCTGTCCTGAGCTGCTAGAGTCTCCCGTCTGTCCTGAGCTGCTAGAGTCTCCCATCTGTCCTGAGCCGTCAGAGCCGCCAGTCTGTCCTGCGCCGTCAGTGCCACCAGTCTGTCCTGAGCCGTCAGTCAGCCAGGAGCTGCCAGAGCCCAGTCAGCCAGGAGCCGCCAGAGCCGTCAGCCAGCCAGGAGCCGCCAGAGCCGTCAGCCAGCCAGGAGCCGCCAGAGCCGTCAGCCAGCCAGGTGCTGCCAGAGCCGTCAGCCAGCCAGGAGCTGCCAGAGCCAACCAGCCAGGAGCTGCCAGAGCCGTCAGCCAGCCAGGAGCTGCCAGAGCCGTCAGCCAGTCCGGAGCTGCCCCTCAGTTCGGAGCTGCCCCTCAGTCCAGTGGGGCCTTTAATTAGGGTCTTAGACACAAGGTCGGAGGCGAGGGTCACCACTCTAAAGAGGCCCTCGAAGAGGGAAATGACCATGATGGAGTGGGGTCCACGTCCCGCGCCAGAGCCGCCACCGCGGCCAGATGCCCACCCAGACCCTCCCCTATAGGTTTAGGTTTTGCGTCCGGAGTCCGCACCTTAGGGGGGTACTGTCACACTCTGACCATTATTTGAGTTGTTTGTTTCTATGTTTTGTTTGGTCAGGGTGTGATATGAGTGGGCATTCTATGTTGCATGTCTAGTTGGTCTGTTTCTATGTGTTTTTGCCTGATATGGTTCTCAATCAGAGGTAGCCTGTTTTGTATTGTGGTTTGTGGGTTATTGTCTATGTTACGTTGCATGTTAGCACTATGTTTCCTTAGAAGTCATGTTCGTTTATTGTTTTGTTAATTTGTTCAGTTTACTTCGTGTTTTTCGTCATCCATTAAAATTATGCATTCACACCACGATGCACTTTGGTCCGTTTCTTACGACGATTGTTACAGGTGTCCATCAACTCTGTCACATGTCCTGTGGTTACATTTGCTTCTCTCTGGCGGCTGGCTGTGATTCGCTGTCACAGCTGTCACGTACCTGAAAAGAGAGAACAGTATTATTAGTTCAGGTTCATGTTTTGTCTACTGATGCTACATTTTCATCTACTGCACATATACATATATAACACTTGATTAAATAATGATGTAGTAATAGCTGCTTACTGTACCTCTCTCCACTGATCTCCACAGTGACCTGTTCAAAGGGTTCCAGGACTCTGCACACCTCCTCCACTACCTCCCATTCCTCATGAGACAGAGCATCAACAGGTGCATTGACAATGGCCAGGGTAGAGATGATGGCATCCTTTGACTCAAGAAACCGCTTCAACATATAGTGCAGTCTTGTTTATGCCTCAGCTCAGGCATCCCCATCTGGTGTTGTGTAGTAGACTAGTTGTTCAGCACCGACTGTGCTCCTGTGGAAGTATTCCACAGCTGATTTCACTTTGTCCACAGTGGGCTTCATCACCTTCAGAGCATCTCCTACAATCAGGTTGATTGTGTGGGCAAGACATGGATGATGGGTCCATTTAAAAAAGTTCATGGCTTTGGTTATGTTAGCTACATTGTCGCTAACACAACAGACCACTTTTCCATCTACTTGCCATTCTCTGGCCACTCTCAACAGTTCCTCTGCCAAGTTCTCTGAGGTGTGTCTGTCACTGAACTCAAAGCAGTCCAGAAGACAGCAAGACATCGAAAGTCTTCAATGAAGTGACATGTAACCGACATGTAAGAAGCGGTTACCCTTGATGTTCAACAGTCAGTAGTAAGGCAAACTGCAGTAGCTTTAAGGACTCTTTCCCACACTGAAGCCTGTGTGCTCTTGTACAGTTGTGGAATAAGTGATTTTGAAAGGGTTTTCTGGCTTGGAATTGTGTACATTGGATTTAGACTATTGCTATAATTTCTTAAACCTCTGTCCTCCACGATCGAAAATGGCTGGAAATCGTTGGCAATCATTTTAGTCAATGCAATATCAATTTGTCCTTCTTTTGCTATAGACATAGACTTTGGCATAAACTGGTCCATAGAAGACTGCGTTGCCATGGTTCGCGGAGTAGGCCTACTTGAATGAGTAGATACATCTCCACGTGTGGAGGTGCTGGCTCCACCACCATCACTAGCAGGCCCGCTAGCTTCTCGAAGCTCCGCTACAGCTAGCTTCACAGTTGGGGTCACAGTTCGCAGCGGCTTTATATGAGATTTTGATTTGGCAAATTCTGCTGCTACGTTATTAAAATGCATCCAAATGCTACTGTGCTTCCGACTCCTTTTCCAGCTGTTGTTTTCACATCTGTCCTTCCTCTCTCTCCTCAGCTGCTAAGTGTGTGACTGTGAGTGAGTTGGCTCGGCCCTCCCTCATGCATCTTTGGTTCATTGGTTGACACTGCATGTCTGATTGACAGGAACAACAGATGAGAGTGTTAGTCTGAGCAGACAGTCAGAGCGAATGTGTGTGCGCTTGAGAATTTAGGCCTATATTATTTTATTTATGTTTTTGTTATTTGAATTAGTTAATTCTATTCATTTAAATCTTTTGATTATTCATATGTTAATTTTTAAAATATTTTTAGAATTAGATTCGGCTCTTCTGATTAGCGAGCCGGCTCCCAACGTTCACCTACAAGGGCCGGCTCCCAACGTTCACCTACAAGAGCCGGCTCCCAACGTTCACCTACAAGGGCCGGCTCCCAACGTTCACCTACAAGAGCCGGCTCCCAACGTTCACCTACAAGAGCCGGCTCCCAACGTTCACCTACAAGAGCCGGCTCCCAACGTTCACCTACAAGAGCCGGCTCCCAACGTTCACCTACAAGAGCCGGCTCCCAACGTTCACCTACAAGAGCCGGCTCCCAACGTTCACCTACAAGAGCCGGCTCCAAACGTTCACCTACAAGAGCCGGCTCCCAACGTTCACCTACAAGAGCCGGCTCCCAACGTTCACCTACAAGAGCTGGCTCCCAACGTTCACCTACAAGAGCTGGCTCATATACAAACAGGTGTTACCTAAACCACTTATCTAACTTTAATTATATACATTTTTTGGATAATGCACAGTGCAAGACATGTATAATAAAAATAACTATTCAACCAAGATACCTGCAGCCAACCAAGATACCCGCAGCACCTAATATGATAAAAACATACACATTAGCAATACAGTATAGGAATCCAAGCTGGAAGCTTTACAAAAACTAAATGAACAAAAGAGAAAATCAAAAAGACATAATGGTAAAGAATGCCCTCGAGAGCTAAGCCAAGTGTTAATATACAATAACACATCATAACAGCCAAACCGGAGAAGGATCAGAAGTGCCTATGGTGATCTGTCAACATCATCAACGAATGTGAATCTACATCTTGATAAAACAGCTTGGCTTACAGGTGTACCTTAAAGGATGAGAATTCAAACATCATATATTAACTGAATGGAGCAGCGCCTCTTTCGTGAGAGTTTGGATCATAACAATAATAATAGAAGTAATCATTCATTCCTTTGTAAGCTGTTATTATTGTCCGTCTCCCAGCAAGTGAGGGTGTACACTAAGCTCTGTTTGTATTTGGACAGTATCTTCAGCTACCCATTTTGGAAACACACCCAAGGTCTCCACCCAATGGCTTTCACCAATCCAACCCTGGTCAAATCAGTGATTACCTCAAGGAATGAAGGAAGTGGTTATACAGTATAATATGTGAACAGACCCTGTGTGTCCTTTTTTTGTACCTTTATTTAACTAGGCAAGTCAGTTAAGAACAAATTCTTATTTTTAATGACAGCCGAGGAACAGTGGGTTAACTGCCTTGTTCAGGGGCAGAACGACTTTCTATCTTGTCAGCTCAGGAATATGATCTTGCAACCTTTCAGTTACTAGTCCGACACTCTGACCACTAGGCTACCTGCCGCCCTTCAGGCTGTGTCTAGTTGAAAGGAAGGAGTCATGTCTACAGTATGTAAACAGGCTCTGTGTCCTCCAGGCGATGTACTGTAACTGTTTCGTCTGTTGTCTGGTTTGTTTACCCCTCCTGGTGGCCACACACTGTATCACAGCAACCGCAGCTGACCCGCTCACTCACAGATCGAGGATCAGCTGTCCCTCCCGAATCCCTGACCTTTAACGGAGGTGAAACACAAAACAGGGTAAGGGCAGAGAGAAGGTTGAGGAGTTACTCACTGTTTTCACTGTGATGTTAGAGAATGCAGACATAACATGAATTAATGAGCACTACAACAGAGGAAGCAACAGGGTGAGCACGACAACAGAGGAAACAACAGGGTGAGCACTACAACAGAGGAAACAACAGGGTGAGCACTACAACAGAGGGAACAACCGGGTGAGCACTACAACAGAGGAAACAATAGGGTGAGCACTACAACAGAAGAAACAACAGGGTGAGCACTACAACAGAGGAAACAACAGGGTGAGCACTACAACAGAGGAAGCAACAGGGTGTGCACTACAACAGAGGAAGCAACAGGGTGTGCACTACAACAGAGGAAGCAACAGGGTGTGCACTACAACAGAGGAAGCAACAGGGTGAGCAACAACAGAGGAAGTGTGCACTACAACAGAGGAAAGCAACAGGGTGTGCACTACAACAGAGGAAGCAACAGGGTGTGCACTACAACAGAGGAAGCAACAGGGTGAGCACTACAACAGAGGAAACAACAGGGTGTGCACTACAACAGAGGAAGCAACAGGGTGAGCACTACAACAGAGGAAGCAACAGGGTGAGCACTACAACAGAGGAAACAACAGGGTGTGCACTACAACAGAGGAAGCAACAGGGTGTGCACTACAACAGAGGAAACAACAGGGTGTGCACTACAACAGAGGAAGCAACAGGGTGTGCACTACAACAGAGGAAGCAACAGGGTGAGCACTACAAGAGAGGAAACAACAGGGTGAGCACTACAAGAGAGGAAACAACAGGGTGAGCACTACAACAGAGGAAACAACAGGTTGAGCACTACAACAGAGGAAACAACAGGGTGAGCACTACAGAGGAAACAACAGGGTGAGCACTACAACAGAGGAAACAACAGGGTGAGCACTACAACAGAGGAAACAACAGGATAGACACTACGTCATACAGTCAAAGTGGTGAATATGATTTGACAAATGTCATCAGCTAAATGAGATGGCGAGACTGGTAGAGGATCGAAGTCTCTCACCAGACACACTCCATGCCTCTACTATTCCAGATGTTTCCCTTGACTGACACACCACACACACACATTGGGACCGCTGCTCCCACACTCTCTCCCTTTCCTCAATCAGGCTGGAGTGATGAGTGAGTCCACCTACAGTATGTGTGTATTGGGTGAGTGTGTATTGTGGGAGTGTGTATTGTGGGAAGAGGTATTGTGGGAGTGTGTATTGCGTGAGTGTGTATTGTGTGAGTGTGTGTTGTGTGAGTATGTATTGGGTGAGTGTGTATTGTGGGAGTGTGTATTGTGTGAGTGTGTGTTGTGTGAGTATGTATTGGGTGAGTGTGTATTGGGTGAGTGTGTATTGTTTGAGTGTGTGTTGGGTGAGTGTGTATTGTGTGAGTGTGTGTTGGGTGAGTGTGTGTTGTGTGAGTGTGTATTGGGTGAGTGTGTATTGCGTGTGCGTATTGTGTGAGTATGTATTGGGTGAGTGTGTATTGTGGGAGTGTGTATTGTGTGAGTATGTATTGGGTGAGTGTGTATTGTGGGAGTGTGTATTGTGTGTGTATATTGTGTGAGTGGGTATTGTGTGAGTGTGTATTGTGTGTGCGTATGTGTATTGTGTGTGTATTGTATGAGTGTGTATTGTGTGTGTGTATTGTGTGTGTGTATTGTGTGTGTGTGCATTGTGTGAGTGTGTATTGTGTGAGTGTGTTTGTGTGTGTATTGTGTGAGTGTGTATTGTGTGTGTATTGTGTGAGTGTGTATTGTGTGAGTGTGTATTGTGTGTGTATTGTGTGAGTGTGTATTGTGTGTATATTGTGTGAGTGTGTATTGTGTGTATATTGTGTGAGTGTGTATTGTGTGTGTATTGTGTGAGTGTGCTCCTTGCCAGGAGTCTGTTTGTTCTGAGGCCTCGCCCTGTCTGCCACTCTTATTCAAAGCACATTTCCCTCCTCTCTCTCTCTCTGACACACACAATATAGCTCTTTCTAAATCTCAGGAGGAAGGGGTGAATCATTGGTGAGCTGGGGAGAAAGGTGGGGAAGGGGGAGAGTAGGGCCAAGGGGATGGTGGATACAGCTATGGTGTGGGGCAGGTGTATGAGGCATTTGACTGCACTACGGAACCATCTCTTTACCTCTAGGAATAGCGTGCGTAAAACCAGTGGAACATCTGGACAGATAAAGAACATCACGCTGACACAGTCAGACAGTGTAATAAGTATTTTATTGCATTTTATAATGCCATTGTCAATAATTAGTACAGATTACATGCAACTAGACCTACTGTACAGTTGTTTTATTGTCTGCATGGACAGACACAAGAAGATTCAGGTTACAAATACACAGATATATGTATGTTTTATACAGCATGAGGAAAGGACAGTGACTGGCATTACATGGCCACCCAGGGAAGGGGGAAAGGGCAGTGACTGGCATTACATGGCCACCCAGGGAAGGGGGAAAGGACAGTGACTGGCATTACATGGCCACCCAGGGAAGGGGGAAAGGGCAGTGACTGGCATTACATGGCCACCCAGGGAAGGGGGAAAGGGCAGTGACTGGCATTACATGGCCACCCAGGGAAGGGGGAAAGGACAGTGACTGGCATTACATGGCCACCCAGGGAAGGGGGAAAGGACAGTGACTGGCATTACATGGCCACCCAGGGAAGGGGGAAAGGACAGTGACTGGCATTACATGGCCACCCAGGGAAGGGGGAAAGGACAGTGACTGGCAACATGGCCACCCAGGGAAGGGGGAAAGGACAGTGACTGGCATTACATGGCCACCCAGGGAAGGGGGAAAGGACAGTGACTGGCATTACATGGCCACCCAGGGAAGGGAGAAAGGGCAAAGGTCTCGGTGGCAAAGTCGCCTTTTTTTAAACCTCTTTTAGACCATCTTAAAAACCACCGCCTGCTCCTACTTTACCCATTCCCCTGGGTCACACTTTCAAAAAATGAAGAAACAGAACAAAATAAAAAGATAAAAGAGAGGTAAACAGAAACTAAGTAATGTTACAGAGAGTCACTGAATGTACACACATTCCTAAGATACAACCAGAGGACAGCTGAATGTACACACATTCCTAAGATACAACCAGAGGACAGCTGAAGTGGTAGTTCCATTTTTGGGGGGTCTGTGAAGTTCATAATAACATGGGCAACTGTCCTTTAAGTTCCCTTTTCCTCAACATGACACCTAAGAGCTGTCCAATCATAGAGCAGGGGCGGGGCCAATTAGGTCCCTGGAGTCACTACTGATCCAATAGGAAGAGTGCTTGTCCAAGAGATGATAGCGATGGTGATAGCGAAGAATGGTTTGAGGTATGGGAAGTAGCTTGTGGTAGATTAGTGCCTAGGGTTGGTTTGGTTACGGTTGTGGTTATGGTTGTGGTGGTCTGTTAGCTTGTAAGCCATGACCACTCACAACACCTTTGGTTAGGATTCTAATTGGACAAATGCAATCAGGTGTTTGATTGAGGGCCACGCCCAGTTGTCCTATTGAGTGATTGACCGCTGTAAGTTAAAGATCATCAAAGGAATGACTGTGGTCAGGGGTCAGAGGACACATATTGGCACATAAAGGACCCACAACATCACCTTTACATTGGTCCATCTTTAAAAGCTAGAGAGGGGCTACATATTTTCTTCAATTATTTTCCTCTTTCTCTCATTTTTTCTGAGGTTTTGGTCCTGTCTTAGAGAAAAGTCCTTCTGAGGTATCAGCAATACATAATGAAGTCAACTTTTTGTTTTACTGTTGTTTTTCTTTTTCTTTCCTTAAAAATGTAGTACAGAGACAAAATGTATCAAAATAGACCTAGCTAAGATAAATATACAAACAGCTGTTACCTAAACCACTTATCTAACTTTAATTATTTTATTTTTTTGAGATAATACACTTAAAAAAATCATCGTCCCAGACGTTTTATGAAGAAAACGAGAAAAAAAAGAAAGGAATAACTATTCAACAAAGATACCTGCAGCACTTAATATGATAAATACATACACTTCAGCATTAGCAATACAGTATAGGAATCCAAGCTGGAAGCTTTACAAAAACTAAATGAACAAAAGAGAAAATCAAAAAGACAATGGTAAAGAATGCCCTCGAGAGCTAAGCCAAGTGTTAATATACAATAACACATCATAACAGCCAAACCGGAGAAGGAACAGAAGTGCCTATGGCGATCTGTCAACATCATCAACGAATGTGAATCTACATCTTGATAAAACAGCTTGGCTTACAGGTGTACCTTAAAGGATGAGAATTCAAACATCATATATTAACTGAATGGAGCAGCGCCTCTTTCGTGAGAGTTTGGATCATAACAATAATAATAGTAGTAATCATTCATTCCTTTGTAAGCTGTTATTATTGTCCGTCTCCCAGCAAGTGAGGGTGTACACTAAGCTCTGTTTGTATTTGGATAGTATCTTTAGTTACTCAGAGCCTCTCCTCAGCTGTCTGAACCAAGGGGCCAACAGGGGCCCGGCTCCTAGTGACAGGGGCCACTATTCACCGTGAAGGGCCAGCTCCATGTCACAGGGCTTTAATTCCCAGCTCTGAGGCTCATTGACTGATACTAAGGGCCCTTTCGACTGAACACTGACTACAGCCGGTGAGTGTGTTTCCTTTATCGCTGCCATCTTAAAGCTGTTCTCTCCATTCATGTGTAGTGTGGGCCGCTGGCGTGTGGCGGGCACTAGTGTGTGTGTGGCCCAATGGCGGGTGCAGGGCACTCATACATTCTGCCCATCATCACTCCTGACAACCAGCTTCCTGCCCCATTGAGTCGCAGCTAACGACCGGACTATCATTGGCTGCCGGCAAAGCCGGCTCATAAATATGCGTGCATACAATTAGAGCACCCAGTTAAGAGGCTGTTCACGGAGTTGTATGATAATGGACAGAACGGAGAGAGCCAATAATACACAGCTGAGAGTAGACCTTTTAAACATGGTGACCACTTCATTCTTCACTCTTAGGAGAACGCACCAGTTATCTGGTGTTTTAGGAGAGGTAGTCTATCTTTAACGGGGTGTAATGTTGTTGTAACGTCTCTTTGTTTTTGCGCTCACGCTCATGAATTTGGAGTCCAGATAGCCAGACAAGCTTTTTCAGCCCCACTTAATGTGTATTAACAGTAAGCTGTGTTTTGGTATATTTCACTATTATTATTATTGAGGAAGATTATTTTTTTTTAAACCAGACATATTTCTGGTCTCCAGTCTCCCATTTGCTTTTATTGTGAACCATTTTGAAAAGGAGGTAGTGTTATTTTTGGTTTTTACTCTTGGTGTCCCTCTCCCACTCTGTTTGTTATAAATCAGTCTGATGACGTGAAGCATCATAACGCTACTTATACAGGAAACAGTGCTGTTTTACACAGGAAGTCAATACAAAGACTCCTTTATTAAAAACAAAGAAAATGGTGCAAGAGTTGATTTGACAAAACTGTTCCCAAATGTTGTTTTAGAAAAAAGACATAAGTTGACATGTCCCTTGGTGTGCCCCTTTCACATTGGTATGATTTTGTCATTTGTCAGTTGTTCTCTCTTTGCTGTAAATATCACAAATGGTCATAATGGTATGTCTGTTCTGAAAAACCCTCTGTTTGTCTACTGATGTGATGTTTGGAATGGCAGCCAGCTTCAAACAGTCTCTATCACAACTACTCACAGACTAGGGGATTATGAACGTCTTTCTATAGCAATGTGAGAGTATGAAGACACTATAAGAGCAAAACATAATTTTGTTCCTATTTATTATAACACCTGTCCTTTTTGGTATTTGTTAAACGGTTGTGTCTGCTAGAGTATACTGTAGGTGAGGAGTGAAGAAAGTACATTAAGTGAACTGTTCACTGCTAGACAATGGGACTTTTGGTCCTATTCAATCAAACCGGGAGCCAGGTCAGAAAAATGACATTCTCCTGCATAGCACAAAGGGATGTTTGAATGTATAGTTTCACAATGAAAATATTGTTTTGGTTGAGGAAATGAATCAAAACATGCATTATTACAGTGCAATACAAATGCATTTTTTGTTTTACACGGTATCCCAGTTAATGGACAACTGACAACAGCCCACTTCTTTTTTTGCTGGCTTCTAGTGTCACATAAAGGTATATAAATGTTGTGTTCAAGTGCCTAATGAGGGTAAGATAATGATTTGTCATCTTTAACCCTGAATCCCATCTTAGGCCTGCCCACAGCGGAGTCTCTCTTAGGGTTGTGTTTGAAACACAGGTAGCCTGAGCATGGAGAGATAGAGATTTAAATCCTAAGTGCTTTCTTTCTTTATCGAAGGAACTGCAAAAGGCTGTTTGTTAATACTGTTTTTGGCCTTCAACCATAGCATGCCTAATGTTAGTTGTCATTTGCACCAGTTAAACATATGTAAAAAAGATTTTAACATCACCAAATTCTATTTAGCATTTTATACTTTGGTTTTTGGAATGGTCAGTACTGTCATGAACAAATTCAACGTAAGAGTTACGATAATACAATAATAATTTAAATGTCAGATGTTTATTGTCTTTTGGCCAGTTCTTTAGAGGAAAAACTCATAAAGGGGAAAAATAAACTACAGGGTTTTTGGTTTTCTACACATTTCTTTGGTTACCTGTAACAAAAATAAAATGGGAGAAAAAGCAGAAAATACATAAAAAATAATGTGTTTAAATTTGGTATGGCACTGCAGAGAAGGAAATGCTTTTATGCTCACTGAAAACAAAAGATTTTAAATCTCACGTGCTATTCCTTTGAGTTCAACTCACACAGTGAATTGCAGACAGCTTCTATACAGTAACTATAGTAACAATAGAACTTTGAAATGAAACTGAGCAGAATTCCCCCTTACTTCTTTAACATTTTGCACACACTTCCGGGCAGAAATTTGTGGGGTGAGGTATTCTCTGACTGCCATAATGTCTTTTTTCAAGCATTGCTTTGTATCACAGCTGATGTTTCTCAACTAACTACGAGAAGATAAAATAAAAAGGAATGAAAGTTAGTTAAAAAGGAATAATACAAATGGATGATAATGTTGGGATTATTGGTGAGTGTTCTCAGGAGCTGAGGCCCTCGATCCTAAGTGCTATTCTCAATCTCCTGCCATCTAAACTGGCAAACCCAGACACACAGAAAGGTATTCATGGTGGGCTGGGGTATGGGGAATTTTGGGACAATACTGCACTTTCTTTGCCACCAATACTAGTTTGGAATGGTGCGAACAAGCAGAGTTAATAAAAACTAAAAACAAAAGAAACAATGCATTTTTACAAAATACACTTTGAAACAGAATTATATCACCATGGAAATATGAATCCTAAAAAATAAATGAAGATAACATCAAAGAAAGAAGGAAGTGAAAAAGCCACCACCTTTTGAATATAAAATGTTTTGTATTCCATAATCATAAACTATTTCAGTCAGATATCTCTGTGTGGATGATCTCTCCTTCCTCCCTCTCTTTGTCTCTCTCTCTCAGGTTGGCCTGTGCCCATCACTCTATATCACATGAAGGAGGAGTAAAGCACCAAGGGGTCTTTTTGGGGGGGAAACAATGTCTTTTTTTTTGTTTGTCATAATGAGTAAAGAGAGTCTTGTCTGGCTTGGGCAGAGAATGGCTAGAGAGTGGGCATAGGGCAGATAATGGCTAGAGAGTGGGCATAGGGCAGAGAATGGCTAGAGTGGGCATAGGGCAGATAATGGCTAGAGAGTGGGCATAGGGCAGAGAATGGCTAGAGAGTGGGCATAGGGCAGAGAATGGCTAGAGAGTGGGCATAGGGCAGAGAATGGCTAGAGTGGGCATAGGGCAGAGAATGGCTAGAGAGTGGGCATAGGGCAGATAATGGCTAGAGAGTGGGCATAGGGCAGATAATGGCTAGAGAGTGGGCATATGGCAGGGTAGCCTAGTGGTTAGAGTGTTGGACTAGTAACCGGAAGGTTGCAAGTTCAAACCCCCGAGCTGACAAGGTACAAATCTGTCGTTCTGCCCCTGAACAGGCAGTTAACCCACTGTTCCTAGGCCGTCATTGTAAATAAGAATTTGTTCTTAACTGACTTGCCTAGTAAAATAAAGGTAAAAAAATAAATAATAATAATGGCTAGAGAGTGGGCATAGGGCAGAGAATGGCCAGAGAGTGGGCATAGGGCAGAGAATGGCCAGAGAGTGGGCATAGGGCAGAGAATGGCTAGAGAGTGGGCATAGGGCAGAGAATGGCTAGAGAGTGGGCATAGGGCAGAGAATGGCTAGAGAGAGAGTGGGCATAGGGCAGATAATGGCTAGAGAGAGAGTGGGCATAGGGCAGAATCCTGCAATCCAGTCTCAGTCCCACCTATGGATCACTGACTGGTTTGTAAGCTTGGTTTCTGATGTGTGAGCAGGTGGGGTAATCCTTGAGAAAACCGCTGTTCTTCCTTCCATCTCAAAGCCCAGCAGTTCTTTCAGGCAAAAGAAGAAAAGAAAAAGAAACTAACATGACCGGAGAAGAGGAGGAGAGTTGTACACCTCCTAGTGACTGTTCCAAACAATATATACACATGATCTGATGTGTGTCTCTCCACACTCTCTCTCGCACACCTATTGTAGTGGTATGAACATCAAACTTCCAGCACTAAAGGACTGTAGGGCGGGCAGACCATCTGTGTGAATCAACAGGGAGAGGAGAGAGGAGAGGGGACCCTCCCTCCATATCACCACTGAGAGCTGTCTCTCTGACAATACGCTGCTCATCGGGTGAGGGTGGAGGGGGTGAGGTGGGTGAAAATGTGTGGGAATAAAGCAATGCTCCAGAGTGTTATTTTTGCGTCAGTATGTAATGGAGGTCTAACCCTGTTTGTCAATGTTGTTGGTTTCTTGCTTTATAAAAATCATGATCTTTATCTTTTTTTTTTATCTCTATCTTGTTTTTTTATGTGGTCATCATTTCGCTTCACTCCAATGGAGCGGGCGGGATTAAACCTCAAAGTCCCGTCCACTGGCTCAGCTCATCCAATCCTACTCCAGCTCCTCGGTGGGAAGCTCATCATCCAAATCGCGGTCATCGCGATCGCTAGGCAATGCCATGTTCTGAGTGACAGTTGCCATGAGCGACATGGAGCGGCTGTCCTCCTCGATCTCAGTGGGCTCCTCCTTCACATGGACCTGGTGTCTGAAAGGCAGAGGGACGCGTTAGAGAAAGACAGAGAAAGAGAGAGGGAGTGTGTTTGTGTGTGTGTGTCTTACCCATACTGCTGTGGGCTGAGTGTAGGGCTGCAGCTGCCGTTGCTGTTGATCTGTTCCACAGTGGAGCTGACATCATCATGACCCATCCCATGCAGCATGTTGAGGCTGGCGGCAGATGAGGGGTTAACCAGGCCCTGGCTGTTCAGTAGAGTTAAACTGCTCTCTGCAAGGGCCGCCTGACACACACACACACACACACACACACACACACACACACACACACACACACACACACACACACACACACACACACACACACACACACACACACACACACACACACACACACACACACACACACACACACACAAATTTACATTAAAAGACACTCACATACATCACAATTGACTTCAAGTACTTATGAATCCACAAATAAACTTTGTGAACAAGAAGAACCCATGTATTTATTCAGTAACACAGATGCTTTGACTGTTTAGTCCTGTTGAGTACTTGCTGAGCATTTCGCTGCACCGTTTTAACGTGCTGTAAACTGAGTATGTGACGAATAAACGTTGATTTGATAATCAGTCATGCTGAAGACTAAAGCAGTGCTGCCTGGATGACTAACTCTTCAGGATTACCACATAGAACCACTAGGGGGCTCCTGCACACTACACTTCACTGCTTAAGGGTTTAGTGGCGTGAGTGTGTGTTTGTGTGTGTGCATGTGTGTGTGTGTATGTGTGTGTGTGTGTGTGTGTGGTGTGTGTGGTGGGGAGTGGGTGGGTTAGGGGGTAGAGAAGGAGAAAGAGAGTGAAAGTGAGAGAGCATTCATTGCTGGTTGGTTTGCCCAGGGAGTGTGTGCATGTGATAGGAGTGACTGAAATTGATTTTCTAGGACAAGCACAAATTTCATGCAGTGACCTTAATTGACAAATAGTTGATGCTATAAGTGATCTGAGTCATGGTCGGATGGAGTAAGGTGTATGTGTACAATGGTTCTTCCTTTAAAAGTTTGGAGCTTATGCCGCGACCGTTTGTGGTAAATCTGTTGCAAATTGCGTCATTCTGGCAACAATGGCTGACACTTAAATAATGTGCCACAGAATTCTGCGGCACCTGGCCAGCTGTGCTGCAGTATGTTAAAGGAAGAACCACTGTACGTCTGTGTGTTGGGAGGTGTGTGTGCATGTGGGGAGGAGTGTTCTGGACGTGTGCACATGTCACTAACTAGCCTAACTTGCTAACTAGTGTGTGTGTAGGTGTGTACACTAACCTGGTAGCTGGCGTTTAGGGAACCGAAGCCCAGGCCTGAAATCATATTCTTCACCAGAGTAGGACTCCTAGAGAGAGAGTGAAAGAGAGGGGGGAGAAATAGGTGGAGATTAGAATTAAACACATCTCACGTATACTGGGTAGATGCAGTGAAATGTGTTGTTTTTACAGGGTCAGCCACGGAGCAGCACGTAGCCTAGCGGTTAAGAGGGTCGGACCAGTAACCGAAAGGTTTTTCACCTTGTTGGCTCAGGTATTCGAACCAGCGACCTTTCAGTTTCTGGCCCAACACTCGAACTGCTAGCCTACCTGCTGCCCACATGTTGAGTGCATGTGTGTAAAGGAGCAGCTGCAGCCAAAAACAACTTACAAATGTAACAAATGCACCCGGTACACACACAAGCATACACACATACTGTAAACAGATGCTGTTAACACTCCCACAACAACGGTTCCCAGTCTCTGATAGCTGCTGTGCAGGCATGTGTGTATTTAAGTGTGTGTGTGTTTGATTGTGTAATATGGCCTGATTTCTCTGGCAGTTGGAATTGAAAATCTTGTGACACATGTTAACAAGCCTCTGTCATCCGACGCTCTTATCCAGAGCGACGTGTGAAGATTTGTTGACACACGCTTCACGCTAACAAACCTCTCTCCACCCTGCATCATAGACAGCAGCACAGTAATGGTGTCCACAAATACGTAGAATGGGAAACACACACATTCACACATTTAGATATGAAACACACACACTGACAGAGCAGGCCTTTAAATTTGACTCCTGAGTTAACCCCTTGGTAATAATTAGGGGTGAACATATCGGAATGTCTAGTTTAACGCCCCGATGTGCAAAACCGCTGTCAAAGCTGACGTGTATACCTCGACTCAGCAACAACAAAAAATGTCCCTTTTTCAGGACCCTGTCTTTCAAAGATCATTTGTAAAAATCCAAATAACTTCACAGATCTTCATTGTAAAAGGTTTAAACACTGTTTCCCATGCTTGTTCAATGAACCATAAACAATTCATGAACATGCCCCTATGGAACGGTCGTTAAGACACTAACAGTTTACAGACGGTAGGCAATTAAGGTCACAGTTATCAGAACTTAGGACACTAAAGAGGCCTTTCCACTGACTCTGAAAAACAACAAAAGAAAGATGCCCGGGCTCCCTTCTCATCTGCCTGAACGTGTCTTAGGCATGCTGCAAGGAGGCCTGAGAACTGCAGATGTGGCCAGGGCAATGAATTGAAATGTCCATACTGTGAGACGCCTAAAACAGCGCTACAGGGAGACAGGACAGACAGCTGATCGTCCTCGCAGTGACAGACCACGTGTAACAATACCTGCACAGGATCGGTACATCTGAACATCACACCTGCGGGACAGGTACAGGATGGCAACAACAACTGCCCGAGTTACACCAGGAACGCACAATCCCTCCATCAGTGCTCAGACTGTCCACAATAGGCTGAGAGTGGCTAGACTGAGGGCTTGTAGGTCTGTTGTAAGGCAGGTCCTCACCAGACATCACCGGCAACAACGACGCCTATGGGCACAAACCCACCATCGCTGGACCAGACAGGACTGGTAAAAAGTGCTCTTCACTGACGAGTCGCGGTTTTGTCTCACCAGGGGTGATGATCGGATTTGAGTTTATCGTTGAAGGAATGAGCGTTATCCCCGAGGCCTGTACTCTGGAGCGGGATCAATTTGGAGGTGGAGGGTCCATGATGGTCTGGGGCGGTGTGTCACAGCATCATCGGACTGAGCCTGTTGTTATTTTAGGCAGTCTCAATGCTGTGCGTTACAGGGAAGACATCCTCCTCCCTCATGTGGTACCCTTCCTGCAGGCTCATCCTGACATCACTGCCATTAGCTTCACAACATACATACTATGGAACATTGTTTGGGTCTTTACGTGTAAAAAAAGATACAGTAGCACTGTCAGAGCTGTACAAAACATTCTGCAAACAAGAAAACACCGGCCACGAACAATGTGTTTACAATACTGCGTTGGTAATAAAGCATAATTTGTTCGACCGAAACCTCTGGTGTAGCTATAGCTTTAGCTTGGTACCTAGCTAGCACCAACACAACCAGCCCAAAAACAATGACCAGTAGAAACTGCAGTCATTTTCATTATTCTTAGCAATGATTTAAGAATCCTGTGAGTAATATTAGCTAGGTTGCCACTTGTTGTTTGCCTATTGAAATTGAACTTCAGTTCACGAAAATAAATAGCTAGCCAGCTACTTAACCCTGTTGCCCAAAGCTAACGTTATAAGCAGCCAGTTAGCTTCATCTGGCTATTGAGGCTCAACCGCACCAGGTTATGTGTTAAACTAGCCATGTTATAGATTAGGCACAATAGTGGAATTTGCGGTTTGCCTTAAAAATAAAAGTATGCCATTGACAGTAATGCAAATGAATACAAATAGTAGAATTATGCTATACTTTTATTTTGAAGGCTAACCGCAAAGTCCACAATTGCAGCTAATCCTTATTGTGGCTAGCTTCACATAGATGGGTCCGACCACCAATAATCAAATAAGAACTGTCTTATAAATTAGGGTTATTTAGATGATGACACCTATCTATATATTTAGCTAACTAACTATAGCTACTGAAACAGATTATGTCGTTCTGCTATGTTTTTGGGGAAGAACATTGTTTGCATCCATCAGCTAGCTAGTTTTTTGACCAGCACTGTAGGTGCGCGAGACAACTTTATCAGCATCATAGCATACTTATCGATGAACCGTGACATATGAAATACCAATAACTACGTAAAATACTAATAACTACGTAAAAAATGTATAAACCCTTTAAATTATTATGTGAGGTGCAGAGTCATATTCAGGTCCTGATTGGTCAACAAGCTTATTTGACACGTCAAATAGTGTTAAATAATATATTTTTTGACACGCAAAGACTCAAACGGCATTCCATAGAAATCCTGGTTGAGAATGAAATGACTGAACAACGAAAAAGGCAAGCAAGTGAAAGAAATAGGTTTTGATTGTTTTACTGGTAATGGGGACGTACAAAAATGCCAACAAAATAACTTTTTGGTCAGTGTGTGTAACCTTTATTTAACTAGGCAAGTCTGTTAAGAACACATTCTTATTTACAATGATGGCCTACCAAGGCCAAACCCGGAAGAAGCTGGGCCAATTGTGTGCCGACCTATTACACCTCTTGCACTGAGATGCAGTGCCTTAGACTGCTGTGTCCATGTGTGTGTGTTAACTATTTAACTGTACTAGAATTCTTAAAAGTCTGTATCAGGCAAGGAAAACATCGGTATCAGGCAAGGAAAACATTGGATATCGGTAAGGGCCAAAAATGTAATATCAGTGCATCACTAGTAATAATGACACAATTATACATGCCAACACCTATAACCTCACACACACACATATCACCCACACACACTTATCATCAGAGCCAGGGTGGGCAGGCAGGCAGATTCATGTGGGAGATAAATGTGTGTGATGAGAGCCAGGTTGGGCAGGCAGGCAGATAAATGTGTGTGATGAGAGCCAGGGTGGGCAGGCAGGCAGATAAATGTGTGTGATGAGAGCCAGGGTGGGCAGGCAGACAGATAAATGTGTGTGATGAGAGCCAGGGGCAGGCAGACAGATAAATGTGTGTGATGAGAGCCAGGTTGGGCAGGCAGGCAGATAAATGTGGTGATGAGAGCCAGGGTGGGCAGGCAGATAAATGTGTGTGATGAGAGCCAGGGTGGGCAGGCAGACAGATAAATGTGTGTGATGAGAGCCAGGTTGGGCAGGCAGACAGATAAATGTGTGTGATGAGAGCCAGGTTGGGCAGGCAGGCAAGATAAATGTGTGTGATGAGAGCCAGGGTGGGCAGGCAGGCAGATAAATGTGTGTGATGAGAGCCAGGGTGGGCAGGCAGGCAGATAAATGTGTGTGATGAGAGCCAGGGGCAGGCAGACAGATTTATGTGTGTGATGAGAGCAGATAAATGTGTGTGATGAGAGCCAGGTTGGGCAGGCAGGCAGATAAATGTGTGTGATGAGAGCCAGGGTGGGCAGGCAGACAGATAAATGTGTGTGATGAGAGCCAGGCAGGCAGATAAATGTGTGTGATGAGAGCCAGGGTGGGCAGGCAGACAGATAAATGTGTGTGATGAGAGCCAGGTTGGGCAGGCAGACAGATAAATGTGTGTGATGAGAGCCAGGGTGGGCAGGCAGACAGATAAATGTGTGTGATGAGAGCCAGGGTGGGCAGGCAGGCAGATAAATGTGTGTGATGAGAGCCAGGTTGGGCAGGCAGACAGATGGTGTGTGATGAGAGCCAGGCAGGCAGACAGATAAATGTGTGTGATGAGAGCCAGGGTGGGCAGGCAGGCAGATAAATGTGTGTGATGAGAGCCAGGTGGGCAGGCAGGCAGATAAATGTGTGTGATGAGAGCCAGGGTGGGCAGGCAGACAGATAAATGTGTGTGATGAGAGCCAGGGTGGGCAGGCAGGCAGATAAATGTGTGTGATGAGAGCCAGGGTGGGCAGGCAGACAGATAAATGTGTGTGATGAGAGCCAGGGTGGGCAGGCAGGCAGATAAATGTGTGTGATGAGAGCCAGGTTGGGCAGGCAGGCAAGATAAATGTGTGTGATGAGAGCCAGGGTGGGCAGGCAGGCAGATAAATGTGTGTGATGAGAGCCAGGGTGGGCAGGCAGGCAGATAAATGTGTGTGATGAGAGCCAGGGTGGGCAGGCAGACAGATAAATGTGTGTGATGAGTTTGTACCCGGTCATCTTTGGTGGTCTTCTCTTTTGGTATTCCACTTCGTCCACCGTCCACACGGCCCCCTTCACATTCTCCACCCTCACAAAACACTTATGCAGACTCAGGTTGTGGCGCACAGCATTCTAAATGGAGGGAAAGAGAGAGACGAGAGAGGGAGATAGATACAGAGGGAGAGAGAGACAAGAGAGGGAGATAGATACAGAGGGAGAGAGAGACGAGAGAGGGAGATAGATACAGAGGGAGAGAGAGACAAGAGAGGGAGATAGATACAGAGGGAGAGCGAGACGAGAGAGGGAGATAGATACAGAGGGAGAGAGAGACGAGAGAGGGTGATAGATACAGAGGGAGAGAGAGACGAGAGAGGGAGATAGATACAGAGGGAGAGAGAGACAAGAGAGGGAGATAGATACAGAGGGAGAGCGAGACGAGAGAGGGAGATGGATACAGAGGGAGAGAGAGACGAGAGAGGGAGATAGATACAGAGGGAGAGACAAGAGAGGGAGATAGAGACACAGAGGGAGAGAGAAGGAGATCATTTGCTTTCATAAGCATGTAGAGAGCCTGCCTGAAAAGAGAACCTTGTAGTGGTTATTTGTAGTTGTTCAAATATGACAAAAACTTGTTCAGACAAAGAAGTCAACTAATGGCTCCTGTAAAGGAGCATGGCAGAGACACACACACTAAACACAGGGGCCCGGCAGAGACACACACACTAAACACAGGGGCCCGGCAGATAGATAAACACAGGGGCAGAGACACACACTAAACACAGGGGCCCGAGAGACACACTAAACAGGGGCCCGAGACACACACTAAACACAGGGGCCCGGCAGAGACACACTAAACACAGGGGAGGCAGAGACACACACACTAAACACAGGGGCCCGGCAGAGACACACACACTAAACACAGGGGCCCGGCAGAGACACACACACTAAACACAGGGGCCCGGCAGAGACACACTAAACACAGGGGCCCGGCAGAGACACACTAAACACAGGGGCCCGGCAGAGACACACTAAACACAGGGGCCCGGCAGAGACACACACACTAAACACAGGGGCCCGGCAGAGACACACACACTAAACACAGGGGCCCGGCAGAGACACACACACTAAACACAGGGGCCCGGCAGAGACACACACTAAACACAGGGGAGAGACACACACACTAAAACAGGGGCCCGGCAGAGAACACACACTAAACACAGGATCCCGGCAGAGGCACACACACTAAACACAGGAGCATGGAGACACACACACTAAACACAGGAGCCCGGCAGAGACACACACAAAACACAGGTTCAGACAAAGGAGCATGGCAGAGACACACACACTAAACACAGGAGCCCGGCAGAGACACACACAAAACACAGGAGCCCGGCAGAGACACACACAAAACACAGGAGCCCGGCAGAGACACACACACTAAACACAGGAGCCCGGCAGAGACACACACACTAAACACAGGAGCCCGGCAGAGACACACACACTAAACACAGGAGCCCGGCAGAGACACACACACTAAACACAGGAGCCCGGCAGAGACACACACACTAAACACAGGAGCATGGCAGAGACACACACACTAAACACAGGAGCCCGGCAGAGACACACACTAAACACAGGAGCCCGGCAGAGACACACACACTAAACACAGGAGCATGGCAGAGACACACACTCTAAACACAGGAGCATGGCAGAGACACACACACTAAACACAGGAGCCCGGCAGAGACACACACTCTAAACACAGGAGCCCGGCAGAGACACACACACTAAACACAGGAGCCCGGCAGAGACACACACACTAAACACAGGAGCCCGGCAGAGACACACACACTAAACACAGGAGCCCGGCAGGCAGAGACACACACACTAAACACAGGAGCCCGGCAGAGACACACTAAACACAGGCAGAGACACACACTAAACACAGGAGCCCGGCAGAGACAGACACACACAGAGACACACACTAAACACAGGAGCCCGGCAGAGACACACACACTAAACACAGGAGCCCGGCAGAGACACACACACTAAACACAGGAGCATGGCAGAGACACACACACTAAACACAGGAGCATGGCAGAGACACACACACTAAACACAGGAGCCCGGCAGAGACACACACACTAAACACAGGAGCCCGGCAGAGACACACACACTAAACACAGGAGCATGGCAGAGACACACACCCTAAACACAGGAGCACAGAGACACACACTAAACACAGGAGCATGGCAGAGACACACACACTAAACACAGGAGCATAAACACAGGCAGAGACACACACACTAAAACACAGGAGCATGGCAGAGACACAGAGACACACTAAACACAGGAGCCCGGCAGAGACACACACTCTAAACACAGGAGCCCGGCAGAGACACACACACTAAACACAGGAGCCCGGCAGAGACACACACACTAAACACAGGCCCGGCAGAGCCACGGCAGAGACACACACTCTAAACACTAAACACAGGAGCACACACACTAAACACAGGAGCCTGGCAGAGACACACACACTAAACACACAGGAGCATGGCAGAGACACACACTAAACACAGGCAGAGACACACACACTAAACACAGGAGCACCACTCTAAACACAGGCAGAGACACACACCCTAAACACAGGAGCCCGGCAGAGACACACAGGAGCACGACAGAGACACACACCCTAAACACAGGAGCCCGGCAGAGACACACACACTAAACACAGGAGCCCGGCAGAGACACACACACTAAACACAGGAGCCTGGCAGAGACACACACACTAAACACACAGGAGCACACACTCTAAACACAGGAGCATGGCAGAGACACACACACTAAACACAGGGGCCCGGCAGAGACACACACACTAAACACAGGAGCCTGGCAGAGACACACACCCTAAACACAGGGGCCCGGCAGAGACACACACCCTAAACACAGGAGCACGACAGAGACACACACCCTAAACACAGGAGCCCGGCAGAGACACACACACTAAACACAGGAGCCTGGCAGAGACACACACCCTAAACACAGGAGCCCGGCAGAGACACACACTCTAAACACAGGAGCCCGGCAGAGACACACACACTAAACACAGGGACCCGACAGAGACACACACACTAAACACAGGAGCACGACAGAGACACACACACTAAACACAGGAGCCCGGCAGAGACACACAAACACAGGAGCCCGACAGAGACACACACACTAAACACAGGAGCCCGGCAGAGACACACACCTAAACAGGAGCAGGAGCCACACACTCTAAACACAGGCAGAGACACACACCTAAACACAGGAGCCCGGCAGAGACACACACTCTAAACACAGGAGCCCGGCAGAGACACACACACTAAACACAGGAGCCCGGCACAGGAGCCCGGCACACACACACTAAACACAGGAGCCCGGCAGAGACACACACACTAAACACAGGAGCCCGGCAGAGACACACACACTAAACAGGAGCCCGGCAGAGACACACACACTAAACACAGGAGCCCGGCAGAGACACACACTCTAAACACAGGAGCCCGACAGAGACACACACACTAAACACAGGAGCCCGGCAGAGACACACACACTAAACACAGGAGCCCGGCAGAGACACACACACTAAACACAGGAGCCCGGCAGAGACACACACACTAAACACAGGAGCCCGGCAGAGACACACACCTAAACACAGGAGCCCGGCAGAGACACACACCCTAAACACAGGAGCCCGGCAGAGACACACACTCTAAACACAGGAGCCCGGCAGAGACACACACACTAAACACAGGAGCCCGGCAGAGACACACACACTAAACACACTATTCTGTCTGTAGCTGGAAATAAGACAAGTATGTGCATCTCCTTCCCTAGTTTTATTTTAAAATGTCTTTAATCAGCCACAATCTACATACACACACACCGCTATCTGCAGCTCACTCCCCTAGGGACCGTCCTCCCTTTTCATCTGCTGTTTGTAGTTTGTTCATGCCCAATTTCATTACCAATTTTAATTTGTCTATAATTAAATCCTGCATATTTTCTCTGACACGCTTTTTTAATCCGTGAGGGAGGGACAGGCAGAGCGTGCATCACTCCTCACCGTAATTACACACACACACACACACACACACACACACACACACACACACACACACACACACACACACACACACACACACACACACACACACATAATTACACAAACCATAATCAGCCCCAGACCACCCCCGCCCCTCTCCTCCTCACACCCCCTCTCTTTCAAGCCGTGATGCTCCGTTTTGTAAATGAGTATGACCCCAATCTCAGCCCGCCACCCCGCCATTGCTGCTCCTCTGCTATTCTCTGCTATTTGCATTTGTCTCCGTGATGAAAGCCTAATTCGCACAGTTAAAACATTAGCAGTCATTTACCGCAGGTCACAGCACACGTCACACACACACCCAGCAGACACGCACATAAACACAACACATCCTGCAGAGGTCGGGGCGAGGAGAGGTGTAGAGAAGGGTCAGGGTAAATGTGGGAAAGGGGAGAAGGTTGACAGGTGGAGAAGAGAGGTATGGGTAAGGCCTGTGGTGGTGTTGGAGAGGTGTAGGGGTACAGCTAGGGGGGGTATAGGGGGTAGGGATGAGGCTGGGTTAAGGAGAGGAGGGTAGGGGTGTTACAGAGGTCGCGTGTGTGTGTCACAGTGCCCACACAACAGATGTGTAGTTCTTACCTTTCAGCGAACAGCCCTTCAAATATTGTCCTCAATGTGATATTGGATGTGATACCACGTTGGTAGCAAACGTTCAAGACAGACTCTTAAATGATATTTTGCTGTAATATATTCTACTGAATGTGACCCTGCTCTCTACCCATAAAAAGCAGTTCTCAACCATATTCAGAACCTTGGAGAAATTAAATCACTGTTTAACGCTCTCTGACTGAACAGTATGCAGTTCACCTCTCCCTCTCTCCCATCCCTGTCTCCCATCCCTCTCTCTCATCTCTCTCTCTCTCCCATCCCTCTCTCTCATCTCCATCTCTCTCCCATCCATCTCTCTCCCATCCTCTCTCACCCATCCCTCTCTCCCATCCATCTCTCCCATCCCTCTCTCTCCCATCCCACTCTTCCCATCCCTCTCTCTCCCATCCCTGTCTTCCATCCCTCTCTCCCATCCACTCTCTCCCATCCTCTCTCTCCCACCCATCCCTCTCACCCATCCCTCTCTCATCTCTCTCTCCCATCCCTCGCTCTCCCATCCCTCTCTCTCCCACCCCTCCCATCCTCTCTCTCCCATCCTCTCTCTCCCATCCTCTCTCTCCCATCCTCTCTCTCCCATCCTCTCTCTCCCATCCTCTCTCTCCCATCCTCTCTCTCCCATCCTCTCTCTCCCTATCCTCTCTCTCCCATCCTCTCTCTCCCATCCTCCTCTCCCATCCCTCTGTCCCATCCCTCTGTCCCATCCTCTCTCTCCCATCCCACTCTCCCATCCCATCCCTCTGTCCCATCCTCTCTCCCTCATCCCCCTCTCTCTCTCTGATCAATGACTTCCCATGGCTGACACTAGCTCTCCTCATGAAATAACCAGGCCCATTAAAGAACATACATCTTCCTCTATATTTAATACAGGCCAAACCTCTGGACACTCCATACATATATTAAAATATAAAGGTAGATATTTATATGGCCGGACCAAGGTGGAGAGGAAGCGGGAGAATACATTAATTGTAAAATTTCATAAAGGTGAAATGAGGCGGCAAAGATATTCCAGGCTGGCATCTCCCTCCCTTCCTGCCTTAGTCCCTCTCTCCCTCCCTTCCCAATTCAAGGCTATTAGCGCGAGGCTCGGGCCATGACACCCCCTCTTCACCCCTCCTCTCATCTGTCTCTCTCATTCTCTCGCTCAATCTCCCTCTCTCTGGAGGAACTGACACTCAAATTAGAATGAGGCTTCAGTAGAAATGGGTCAGCACCTACACTGTCGAGGTCCAGCCAGGTGTGTGTGTGAGTCTGTGTGTGAGTCATGGACTGCGAGAGTGTGTTTGTGGGAATGTGTGTGTGAGAGAAGCCATTGCGTGTGTGTGTGACTGTAATGAGGCTCTGTGATAGTGAGATGTGTTTCCACTGAGCTAAGTGGAACCGTCTTCGTAGGCCATGTCAGAGTTCACAGAACTCTTCAGGAGACCAGGAGGGAGGGAAGAAGAGGGAGGGAGGGAGGAAGGGGGAGGTAGGGTAAAAGAAGGAGGAAGGAAGGGGGAGAGATGAAGGGAGGTAGGGTAAAAGAAGGAGGAAGGAAGGGGGAGGGATGGAGGAAGGGAGGTAGGGTAAAATAAGGAGGAAGGGGGAGAGATGGAGGGAGGTAGGGAGGTAGGGTAAAATAAGGAGGAAGGAAGGCGGATGGATGGAGGGAGGGAGGTAGGGTAAAAGAAGGAGGAAGGAAGGGGGAGAGATGGAGGGCGGTGGAAAAGAAGGAGGAAGGAAGGGGGAGGGATGGAGGGAGGAAGGTAGGGTAAAATAAGGAGGAAGGAAGGCGGAGGGATGGAGGGAGGGAGGTAGGGTAAAATAAGGAAAGGAGGAAGGAAGGGGGAGAGGATGGGGGGAGGGAGGTAGGGTAAAAGAAGGAGGAAGGAAGGGGGAGGGATGGAGGGAGGGAGGTAGGGGGTAAAATAAGGGGGAGGTAGGGTAAAATAAGGAGGAAGGAAGGGGGGGAGGGGGGGGGAGGTAGGGTAAAATAAGGAGGAAGGAAGGGGGAGGGATGGGGGAGGGATGGGGTAAAATAAGGAGGAAGGAAGGGGGAGGGATGGAGGGAGGGAGGTAGGGGGTAAAATAAGGAGGAAGGAAGGGGGAGGGATGGGGGAGGGAGGTAGGGTAAAATAAAGGAGGAAGGAAGGGGGAGGGATGGAGGGTAAAAGAAGGAGGAAGGAAGGGGGAGGGATGGAGGAGGGAGGTAGGGTAAAATAAGGAGGAAGGAGGGAGGGGGAGGATGGAGGGAGGGAGTAGGGGGTAAAATAAGGAGGAAGGAAGGGGGAGGGATGGAGGGAGGGGGAGGTAGGGTAAAATAAGGAGGAAGGAAGGGGGAGGGATGGAGGAGGGAGGAGGGTAAAATAAGGAGGAAGGAAGGGGGAGGGATGGAGGGAGGGAGGTAGGGTAAGGAGGAAGGAAGGGGGAGGGATGGAGGGAGGGAGGTAGGGTAAAATAAGGAGGAAGGAAGGGGGAGGGATGGAGGGAGGGAGGTAGGGTAAAATAAGGAGGAAGGAAGGGGGAGGGATGGAGGGAGGGAGGTAGGGTAAAATAAGGAGGAAGGAAGGGGGAGGGAAGAAAGGAAGGGAGGAAGGGGGAGGGATGGAGGGAGGTAGGGTAAAAAAGGAGGAAGGAAGGGAGGGATGGAAAGGTAGGGTAAAATAAGGAGGAAGGAAGGGGGAAGGAAGGGGGAGGGAAGAAAGGAAGGGGGGGAGGAAGGAGGGAGGGAGGGATGGAGGGAGGTAGGGTAAAAGAAGGGTAAAAGAAGGAGGAAGGAAGGGGGAGGGAAAAAGGAAGGGAGGAAGGGGGAGGGATGGAGGGTAAAAAAAGGAGGAAGGAAGGGGGAGGGATGGGGGGAGGGGAGGGGTAGGGTAAAAGAAGGAGGAGGAAGGGGGGGAGGGAGGAAGGGGGAGGGATGGGGGAGGGAGGTAGGGGGAGGGATGGAGGGAGGGAGGGTGAAAGAGGGAGGAATGAACGGAGGGAGGGGGTGGGGTAAGTCAATTTAACACCTCTGTAAAGAAACACAGCCACATGGAGTGAGTCCACACACTTACGCACACACACACTCCACTCAGGGCATTGTGGGTAAAATGGCTTATAATCATCAAAACAGCTTGGTGTTTCAATGGCCATGTCAGTTTTTGAGGCTGCCGAGTGTGTGTGTGAGTGTGTGGGTGTGTGTGGGAAGGAATATTGTCTAATCTGTGTGTGTGTGGATATGCAGTGTATGTATAGTAGGTGAGTGACCATGTGTGTATGCGGAGGAGTGTGTGTGTAGGAATGTGTGTGGACTCACCTTCCATGTGGCTGTGTTTCTCCTGAAGTAGGCAAACATTCGTGTAAACCAGTTATAGATCTCATTAAGAGTCAGCTGCCTGTCTGGAGCCTCCAGAATGGCCTAGAGAGAGACAGAGAGGGGACAACATTAGACAACGTCTCAACGGAGCTATCACAATACCAAAATGAGAGAAGAGAGGGGAGGAGGAAAGGAAGATGAGAGGAGATGACAGGAAGAGAAAAAGAAGAGAGGAAGATAAATGGAGGAGAGGAGACTTACGTGGCGTATGAGAGAGGCGTAGGTGAAGGGAGGTCTGACATCAGCGTTCTTATAGAACTCACAGTTCTGTGCCAGCTCTACAGAGAAAACACACACCACATTAGTCATGGATATATATGTGTGTGTGTGTGTGTGTGTGTGTGTGTTTGTAAGTCAGTCAGGGAGAAAGACTGTGAGTATGTGTTTACCAGTATGCTTGTATATATTATAATGTTTGTGTGTACACAAGTGTGTGTTTTTGAGGGTTGTATGCATACCCTCTCGTATACCTGAGGCGATGGGGGTGCAGAACTTGTCTGCGATGCGCCTGCGTATGGGTCCCACGCCGTGCGGGTGTGAGTGGGAGTGCAGGCTGGAGGAGCTGATGACAGAGGGGCCCTGGCGGAGCGGGGTGATGGGGGCGGTAGCGGAGGTGGGGGGGTGAGGTAGACCCTCGGGGTACACCTCGCTCTCCCTCTTCAGCAGGGAGCCACTGGACGCCAGGTTCAGCTGGGGAAGGAAACAGGATGTGACATCATCCGAAAGGGACCATCATCATTCCTGGTTGTAGCTTGCTCTCTGGTAGGATGGATGGACAGTTAGCTATGTTGCTCTGACTTAACTAACCCTCTCAGACACATTATACACAAAGACATGAAGAGTGATGCCCAGCTGGCACAAAGACTATATCTATCATATGATCATTAACAGCAAAACAAAGACCTCAGACTCAGTTACACACATACACACACTGCAATTAGCCCTCAGTGAACAAAAGAAAAACAAAGCAAGAAATGGGAGTTTGTGTGTGTGAAGGCCTCTGTGGTCACACACACAGCGGTGGCACGCTCTCTTCACGGCCCAGCTCGGCCCAATTAGGCAGAGCCCCACAGGAGCAATGGGAACTGGAAACCAGTCCTCTGAGTCACTCAGGGACGCTTTTCCAAGGGCTGCTAGATTAGAACTAATTAAAACCATCATGGAAATGTGTGTGAGTGAGAGAGAGAGAGATAGAGAGAGATTAAGAGAGTGCGAGCATTATCTGAATTTTCTTTTCTTATACAGAGCTCTGTCTTCCTTCCTCTTTCTCTTTCCCCTTTTTCTCTCGTTCACCTTCCCTTCTATTTGTCCTTCACTGTCTTTCCAGTCCGAACCAATCCTCCCCCCCCCAACTTGTCCTCTCCCTGTCTGCTCCAGACGAGTGGTCTGTACCATTTGGACTGGTTAGGGGTCAGGCCTGTTTAACTGCTACTTCATTAGCTCTGGAAATCTAACTCTATTTCGTTCTTTCTTTCTAGCACTTCTCTCTCTCTCCTTCCCTCCTCTCCTTCCATCCCTCTGTAAAACAGGTACTTCATTAGCTTTGGAACCCGGCCACATCACCAAGGCAACACCACAACCCTCTCAATTGAGGGCAAGCTTTGTTGCAATTCTGAAGACTCCTCCCCTCCACCCCCTTCCTCAAATCGCTGACCCCGAGGCTTGTCTCCCACGACGACACAAAACACGCCTCTTCCTGATTTCCCATTAGGTGCTAACGACAGCTGATGCCCTGCGTTGGCGCCACACACACACACACACACACACACACACACACACACACACACACACACACACACACACACACACACACACACACACACACACACACACACACACACACACACACACACACACCCCGCTGCTCCACTGCAACCATTTATATCCCCTCAAATTAAGACACTCCACTTGTAATTGACAATTAATTTCAACATCTTCATATTTTAATAAGACTCCTCGTCAATCTGAATAATGAAATATTCATTAGATACCTAATAACAACCCTGCCTGTGCCAGCCAGCCTGCCCGGAGACACAGAGCTCCATCCCTCAACACATTTTCCATTTTGGCACTCTTTTTTACATTTAGTCTAGTCTTCTGTCATTTGACTAATGATTTAGTCTTGTTATTGTCAAAATGATGAAAACACTGGGCGATTTTAGTCAACTAAATTTCCTTTCATTTTAGTCACATTTTAGTCACATCACAGAAATATGACAAACATATATAAGATTAATATTATATTATAGAACATTTATCTGGCCATGTAAATTCCTAATTCAGCCTACATAGATATTGCACATGAGAGAGCGACAATATCGCCAGTATCACCAGTTTTCGCAAAGTACGGGAGCTAAGGCCTGAGTGAAAAGTTTGGGAATCCTTATTCAACATGTCAGAGAGGCATGTTTGTTCTACATAGCATATTTCTATCTGACCGTTCCAAAACGTTGCGTTCTGCTGAACGTGCCCCAGGTTGTTAGCTACAGCTAGCTAATGACTTAACATGACTGAACAAGTTGTAGCCTAAACAAATGGTTAACAGTCTGTGTAACGAGATTCTTCCATTGAAGGAGAGGTGGACCAAAACGCAGCGTGGTTATTATTCATGGTTCTTTCATAAAGAAACTATACATGCATAGACTAACAAAACCAAGAATTGTGAAGAACCAAAACAGCCATATCTGGTGCAAACACAGAGACAGGAACAATCTAGACACACAACATAGAATGCCCACTCAGATCACACCCTGACCAAACAAAACATAGAAACATACAAAGCAAACTATGGTCAGGGTGTGACAGTACCCCCTCCCCAATGTGCGGACTCCGGCCGCAAAACCTGAACCTAACATAACCTAACCTGAACCTATTGGGGAGGGTCTGGGTGGGCATCTGTCCGCGGTGTCGACTCTGGTGCTGGACGTGTCCCCTAACTTCACCATAGTCTTAGTCCGCCCCAATGGTAGCCTAGTGGTTAGAGCGTTGAACTAGTAGCCGAAAGGTTGCAAGTTCAAATCCCTGAGCTGACAAGGTACAAATCTGTCGTTCTGCCCCTGAACAGGCAGTTAACCCACTGTTCCTAGGCCGTCACTGAAAATAAGAATTTGTTCTTAACTGACTTGCCTGGTTAAATAAAGGTAAAATAATAATAATAATAATGTCCGCTTCCGTGGCCTCCTAACCACAGCGACCCTTCTAAATGACCCCACGGGACAGAGGGGCAGCTCGGGACAGAGGGGCAGCTCGGGACAGAGGGGCAGCTCGGACAGAGGGGCAGCTCGGGACAGAGGGGCAGCACGGGACAGAGGGGCAGCTCGGGACAGAGGGGCAGCTCGGGACAGAGGGGCAGCTCGGACAGAGGGGCAGCTCGGGACAGAGGGGCAGCTCGGGACAGAGGGGCAGCTCGGGACAGAGGGGCAGGTCGGGACAGAGAGGCGAAAGCTCTGGCAGCTTGGGACAGAGGGGCAGCTCGGGACAGAGGGGAGGAAGCTCTGGCAGCTCGGGACAGAGGGGCGGAAGCTCTGGCAGCTCGGGACAGAGGGGTGGAAGCTCTGGCAGCTTGGGACAGAGGGGCGGAAGCTCTGGGGGGCGGAAGCTCTGGCAGCTCGGGACAGAGGGGCGGAAGCTCTGGCAGCTCGGGACAGAGGGGCTCTGGCGCCTCAGACTCCGGCAGCGCCGGACAGGTGGGAGACTCCGGCAGCGCCGGACAGGCGGGAGGCTCTGACAGCGCTGGAGATGAGGAAGGCTCCGGCAGCGCTGGACAGGCGGGAGCACCTGTAAGGATGAGACGGAGATACAGCCTGGGGGGCTGCCACCGGAGGGCTGGTGCGTGGAGGTGGTACCGGATAGACCGGACCGTGCAGGCGCACTGGAGCTCTTGAGCACCGAGCCTTGCCAAATCTTACCTGGTTGAATGGTCCCGGTCGCCCTGCCAGTGCGGCAAGGTGGAATAGCCCGCACTATGCAGGCGAACCGGGGACACCATGCGCAAGGCTGGTGCCATGTAAGCCGGCCCAAGGAGACGCACTGGAGACCAGATGCGTAGAGCCGGCTTCATGGCACTTGGCTCGATGCCCACTCTAGCCCGGCCAATACGCAGAGCTGGAATGTACCGCACCGGGCTATGCACCCGCACTGGGGACACCGTGCGCGCCAAAGCATAACACAGTGCCTGCCCGGTCTCTCTAGCAACACTTCCTGTGTGCCCCCCCCAAGAAAATTGTTGGGGCTGACTCTCGGGCTTCCATCCACGCCGCCGTGCTGCCTCCTCATACCAGCGCCTCTCCGCCTTCAGCTCTTCTTTGGGGGCGGCGATATTCTCCAGGCTGTGCCCAGGGTCCTTTTCCATCCAACTCTTCCTCCCATGTCCAGTACTCCTCGCGCTGCTCCTGCTGCCGCTGCCTCTGCCACCACGCCGCTTGGTCCTGTTGTGGTGGGTGATTGTTCCTGTCTCTGTGTTTGCACCAGATATGGCTGTTTTGGTTTTTCACATTTCTTGGTTTTGTTAGTCTATTCATGTATAGTTTCATTATTAAAGAACAATGAATAATAACCACGCTGTGTTTTGGTCCGCTTCTCTTTCGACACAAGAAAACCGTTGCAGTCTGGTTATTATGTAGCCGAGTTTTAGAATGGCCTGCGATATGTTTTATGAATGTGTTTTATAAATGTGTTTTATGAATGTGTTTTATGAATGTGTTTTATGAATGTGTTTTATAAATGTGTTTTATGAATGTGTTTTATGAATGTGTTTTATGAATGTGTTTTATAAATGTGTTATATGAATGTGTTTTATAAATGTGTTTTATGAATGTGTTTTATACATGTGTTTTATAAATGTGTTTTATGAATGTGTTTTATGAATGTGTTATATAAATGTGTTATATAAATGTGTTTTATGAATGTGTTTTATAAATGTGTTTTATGAATGTGTTTTATAAATGTGTTTTATAAATCTGTTTTATGAAAGTGTTTTGTAAATGTGTTTGATAAATCTGTTTTATGAATGTGTTTTATAAATGTGTTTTATGAATGTGTTTTATAAATGTGTTTTATGAATGTGTTTTATAAATGTGTTTTATGAATGTGTTTTGTAAATGTGTTTTATGAATGTGTTTTGTAAATGTGTTTTATAAATGTGCTTTATGAATGTGTTTGATAAATCTGTTTTATGAATGTGTTTTATGAATGTGTTTTATGAATGTGTTTTATGAATGTGTTTTATAAATGTGTTTTATAAATGTGTTTTATAAATGTGTTTTATAAATGTGTTTTATGAATTTAAAATGTGTCCAGCTAATGCATGATAGAAAGAAAAAACATAGCGCCGGCATTATGGGTCATGTCTTTTGAACGGTGGCCTAAGGGCTAGAATCAACCTGTTCTCTGAGGAAAAGAGACTTGGCTACATTGGCTACACAGAACCTGGATATGAAATGCAGTTGGAAAAGTGGGAGGGTAAAGTGAGACTACAAGCCTACTTTTCTATATGAATGTGTAGAGAAAAACATAGCTAGACTGTTGTTTTACTATTAAACTCAATGGTGCTATTGTTTTACATTTCATAAAGTAGCTTGTGTTTCTTAACCAGGCAAAGGGTAGCTAACTAGGAGGCTGGTGGTGACTGGTTAGCTACATGGAAGCCAGAGAGTTGCCTACGCGATGTGTATCATCAGAGGATGTGTATCATCAGAGGATGTGTATCATCAGAGGATGTGTACTATCAGAGGATGTGTACTATCAGAGGATGTGTACTATCAGAGGATGTGTACTATCAGAGGATGTGTACTATCAGAGGATGTGTATCATCAGAGGATGTGTATCATCAGAGGATGTGTACTATCAGAGGATGTGTACTATCAGAGGATGTGTACTATCAGAGGATGTGTACTATCAGAGGATGTGTATCATCAGTGTACTATCAGAGGATGTGTACCATCAGAGGATGTGTACCATCAGAGGATGTGTACTATCAGAGGATGTGTACTATCAGAGGATGTGTACTATCAGAGGATGTGTACTATCAGAGGATGTGTACTATCAGAGGATGTGTACTATCAGAGGATGTGTACCATCAGAGGATGTGTACCATCAGAGGATGTGTACTATCAGAGGATGTGTACTATCAGAGGATGTGTATCATCAGAGGATGTGTATCATCAGAGGATGTGTATCATCAGAGGATGTGTATCATCAGAGGATGTGTATCATCAGAGGATGTGTACTATCAGAGGATGTGTACCATCAGAGGATGTGTACCATCAGAGGATGTGTACCATCAGAGGATGTGTACTATCAGAGGATGTGTACTATCAGAGGATGTGTATCATCAGAGGATGTGTATCATCAGAGGATGTGTATCATCAGAGGATGTGTACCATCAGAGGATGTGTACCATCAGAGGATGTGTACCATCAGAGGCGGAGTGGAGGCGAACTGCCCACACTCATCACTTGCTCCCCCACAGCTCACCAGAGAGAATATAGGTCATTCCCACTGCACATCTGTGCTGCTAATATTAATTGTGCTTATCACTGAAAAGCTCTCAATTTCTCCAAAAACTCTCTTTTAGTCAACTGAAATGAAAATATTTTTTGTTTAGTTAATAGTTTTTTCTGGGTCTATTTAGTCAGTTATTGTCTTTGACAAATACTTGAGTCATTATGATAGTTGACGAAATGAGCACTGTCTCAACAGGGCAGAATGATGGATGGCTCACACACATTAAAAGATTCACCCACATTTCCATCATTTATTTGGATAAAGCTTGTGTGGTTTTGTGATTTATGTTGGTGTTGTGATCAAAGGTTACGGAATTCTTATAATCAGATTATTACTCCATTATCAAATAGTTTATTACAGGGACCTGTGCTCATGTAGAACACCCCTTATGCATATTTACATTCTAATAATGAACGCTATAGATAACACTAAAGTGAATAAAGGCCAAATGTAAGCCCCACTGATCAACAGAGGATGCAAACACCAAACACCTGCTACAGCACGGTGAAGGGTAAGTGGTCAGGGGTGAGAGGTCAGGTACTCACAGGTTGGTTGAAAGGCTTTGGCTCCGATGGGCGCATGTGCAGGTGGGTCATCATGGCCTGCAGCCGCTCACTCTCCTTGGCCAGCTGAGAAACACACACACACACACACACACACACACACACACACACACACACACACACACACACACACACACACACACACACACACACACACACACACACACACACACACACACACACACACACACACACGCACACACACACACACACACACACACACGCACACACACGTCAGCAAAACTGTCCTTTTTGAGTCAATAATTACTGTTGTCTTAGACGAGAAGCACGGTAGTAAGGAAAGACTCAAGCTCCAGTCACACCAACCTGGGTTTGTCTTGTTGTTTATAGACTGCAGGTTTATTCTCACACTGTGGACTTGATAATATCTAGTCAAGCCACATCAGCGTCAATGCAAAATCAGCCTCCCATTAAAGCAGTAAAACACAGATATTTAGGGGAGGGTGTGAAGTAATGGGTGTTTGTGTTAGAGAAAGAGGCATCCCCTTAGTCTATGATTTAGCATGTGGTGGTGGTGTGTGTGTGTGTCTCAGGGCTGTTGTCACTGTCTTACAGCACCAGTCTCCCCAGGCACAGAGAGAGATGGGAACCCTCTCTACACACACACACCTAACAGTTTCTCACACATTACACACACACCCTCACAGACACAGACACACGAGCCTGCAGACACTCGTCCCTGTTTGCCATTGCTAACTGCAGTTTAGTGGGTGCTACTGTGCTATAGCCTGTGGAAATGCCCCCTGCATCTCTAGTGAGAGACATCTCAGTCAGCGTGTAAACACACAACAGCCAGGGGCTAGCTAGTGAACAGGAGGGTGTGTGAGAGACATAGGCCTGGAGAAGCTAGCACAAGCACTGGCTGTGTGTGTTGACACGCTGACTGAGATGTCTAGCACTGGCTGTGTGTGTTGGCACGCTGACTGAGATGTCTAGCACTGGCTGTGTGTGTTGGCACGCTGACTGAGATGTCTAGCACTGGCTGTGTGTGTTGGCACGCTGACTGAGATGTCTAGCACTGGCTGTGTGTGTTGGCTCGCTGACTGAGATGTCTAGCACTGGCTGTGTGTGTTGGCACGCTGACTGAGATGTCTAGCACTGGCTGTGTGTGTTGGCTCGCTGACTGAGATGTCTAGCACTGGCTGTGTGTGTTGTAGTATGGCAGCATTGAGTGAATGTGTGTAAGATGTGCGTGTGTGAGTTTATGTGTGTATGTAGGTACTATAACAGGGCAGTAGTGGGGTAGGTGACACGGCAGGGAAAGGGGAGAGGACGGGAGGCGTGATGAGATGTGACACTGCCTGTCTCTCTGTCACTTTGTGTTGCCCATCGGTGGCTTCAGGCTTGGGGCTCAATGTCGTTTACCAGGGGGACCAGGGCCACAGCTAACCCGAACTCCAGCTCCAACACTCTGGGTTCGCCACTATGCTGTTTGGGGGTTCTTGTGGGGTGTTTGTGTCTTGATGTCCACCCCTCTTCCACCTCCTTCCCTCCTTACACCCAGTAGAAAGGGACTGGAATGGACTGGGAGGCTTATAATTGGAGCCGATGATGCCAGCTTTCCTCTTTAAATTACAAGCTCCAGTGCTTTCACTAAACCCCCAGCCTGGCTCAGACAAGTACAGACACAGAGAATGACTGTGTGTGTGTGTGTGTGTGTGTGTGTGTGTGTCGTGTGTGTGTGTGTGTGTGCGTGTGTGTGTCCCACCTGTATCTCCAGCTGTTGGACCACCTGCATCTGTACCCTGCACTGGGCTGTACTGCGGTCATCCAGAGCATGTTCATTGTTCAGATGCCTGAGAAAGGAGAAAGATAGAGGAATGGGTAGAGATAGAGGAAGGGGTAGAGATAGAGGAATGGGTAGAGGGAGAGATAGAGGAAGGGGTAGAGATAGAGGAAGGGGTAGAGGGAGAGATAGAGGAAGGGGTAGAGATGGAGGAAGGGGTAGAGATAGAGGAAGGGGTAAAGATAGAGGAAGGGGTAAAGATAGAGGAAGGGGTTGAGATAGAGGAAGGGGTAGAGATAGAGGAATGGGTAGAGGGAGAGATAGAGGAAGGGGTAGAGATAGAGGAAGGGGTAGAGATAGAGGAAGGGGTAAAGATAGAGGAAGGGGTAGAGATAGAGGAAGGGAGGGATATTGGAAGGGGTTGAGATAGAGGAAGGTGTAGAGATATAGAGGAAGGTGTAGAGATATAGAGGAAGGGGTAGAGATAGAGGAAGGGGTAGAGGAATGGGTAGAGATAGAGGGAGAGAGATAGAGGAATGGGTAGAGATAGAGGAAGGGGTAGAGATAGAGGAAGGGGTAGAGATAGAGGGAGAGATAGAGAAAGGGGTAGAGATAGAGAAAGGGAGAGATAGAGGAATGGGTAGAGATAGAGGAAGGGAGAGATAGAGGAAGGGAGAGATAGAGGAAGGGAGAGATAGAGGAATGGGTAGAGATAGAGGGAGAGATAGAGGAAGGGATAGAGATACAGAGGCAGAGATAGAGGAATGGGTAGAGATAGAGGGAGAGAGAGAGTTAGAAGAAGGGGTAGAGATAGAGGGAGAGGTAGAAATAGAGGGAGAGATAGAGGAAGGGGTAGAGAAAGAGGGAGAGATAGAAGAAGGGGTAGAGATGGAGGGAGAGATAGAGGAATGGGTAGAGAAAGAGGGAAAGATAGAGGAAGGGGTAGAGAAAGAGGGAGAGATAGAGGAAGGGGTAGGGAAAGAGGGAGAGGCAGAGATAGAGAAATGGGTAGAGATAGAGGGAGAGGTAGAAATAGAGGGAGAGATAGAGGAAGGGGTAGAGAAAGAGGGAGAGATAGAGGAAGGGGTAGAGAAAGAGGGAGAGATAGAGGAAGGGGTAGAGAAAGAAGGAGAGGCAGAGATAGAGGAAGAGGTAGAGATAGAGGGAGAGATTGAGGAAGGGGTAGAGATGGAGGGAGAGAGAGGAAGGGGTAGAGATGGAGGGAGAGATAGAGGAAGGGGTAGAGATGGAGGGAGAGATCGAGGAAGGGGTAGAGATAGAGGGAGAGATCGAGGAAGGGGTATAGATGGTGGGAGAGATAGAGGAAGGGGTATAGATGGTGGGAGAGATAGAGGAAGGGGTAGAGATGGAGGGAGAAATAGAGGAAGGGGTAGAGATAGAGGGAGAGGCAGAGATAGAGGCATGGGTAGAGATAGAGGGAGAGATAGAGGAAGGGGTAGAGATAGAGGAAGGAGAAGAGATAGTGGAATGAGAAGAGATAGAGGGAGAGGAATACAACTGGGTTATAACCTACATGACAAGCAAAAGAATGCATATTAATTTGTAATTCACAAATATTCAATGGAACACCAGACAGATGTGTCACTGTGTGTGTGTGTGTGTGTGTGTGTGTGTGTGTGTGTGTGTGTGTGTGTGTGTGTGTGTGTGTGTGTGTGTGTGTGTCATTCCCAAAAGACAGTCGGGAGATTGTTGTGAGTGAGTGTGAATGCTTGCAGCAGACAGCTCCAGTTTGTGTGATTCCGGCCAATGGTGACTTCAGTTAAATAAATATTCACATTTATGTGACTGCAGATATTTGTTTATTTTCCTGTTCAGAGCTTTTCAAGAGACAAGAGGGCTTTACACTCTTATCCAGACAGACACACGCAGAAACACATGGAAATACATGGAAACACACAACAGTGGGCTTGGACCAAACACTGCACAGTATAAACTACATTTCCTCCTCAAAGAAAAAAATCTAAATATGAGAGTCAACTGTTGAACTCAGTGTTAAACAAAACAACCAGTTTACACAGCAGAGGAGAGAGGGAGTAAGAGGAGGTTATGTAAAGAATAATATTATAAGTATATAATTTCCTTCTAAGCTTTTTCCTTTCATTGTAAAAGCTAACTGTGTGTGTGTCCTGCTCTTTGGGCCCTCAGAGTGTATCAGAAGAACACCTGGAGAATAGCTCATGTGTTATCAGAAGAACAGAGAGAGGGTCTACTCTCTGATTAACTCCTAAAACACTTCTGCCCCATGAAATGTGTGTCTGAATGGTGGCACTGTTTGTTTCCACTGGTGTGGGAGGATCCAGGACCTTCTGATCTTTTCCCTCCCTCCCTCCCTCCCTCCCTCCCTCCCTCCCTCCCTCCCTCCCTCCCTCCCTCCCTCCCTCCCTCCCTCCCTCCCTCCCTCCCTCCAACTGCTCATGACAAGTCTGAGATGTGTGTGTGTGTGCCGTTTAGAGAATCATGACCCAGTGTGTGCATGTTTAAGAGAAAGGGGAGTTGGGCAATATTAGAAGGAAAGAAGAAATGAAACAATAACAATGATGTCATGGCATAGCTAATCCCAGCATAGATAGACGGCTCAAGTGCATGATAATAATAACAAAAACATGATCTCACCCTTTTCCCTCCACTCCCCCTCTCTCTATTCCTCCACTCCCCATCTCTCTATTCCTCTACTCCCCCTCTCTCTATTCCTCCACTCCCTAACTCTCTATTCCTCTACTCCCCCTCTCTCTATTCCTCTACTCCCCCTCTCTCTATTCCTCTACTCCCCCTCTCTCTATTCCTCCACTCCCCCTCTCTCTATTCCTCCACTCCCCCTCTCTCTATTCCTCCACTCCCCCTCTCTCTATTCCTCCACTCCCTAACTCTCTATTCCTCTACTCCCTAACTCTCTCTATTCCTCCACTCCCTAACTCTCTATTCCTCCACTCCCCCTAACTCTCTATTCCTCCACTCCCTAACTCTCTATTCCTCCACTCCCCCTCTCTCTATTCCTCTACTCCCTAACTCTCTAGTCCTCCACTCCCTAACTCTCTACTCCTCCACTCCCTAACTCTCTACTCCTCCACTCCCTAACTCTCTACTCCTCCACTCCCTAACTCTACTCCTCCACTCCCTAACTCTCTATTCCTCCACTCCCCCTCTCTCTATTCCTCTACTCCCTAACTCTCTATTCCTCCACTCCCTAACTCTCTATTCCTCCACTCCCTAACTCTCTAGTCCTCCACTCCCTAACTCTCATCTCCTCCACTCCCTAACTCTACTCCTCCACTCCCCCTCTCTCTATTCCTCTACTCCCTAACTCTCTATTCCTCTACTCCCTAACTCTCTATTCCTCCACTCCCTAACTCTCTATTCCTCCACTCCCTAACTCTCTATTCCTCCACTCCCTAACTCTCTATTCCTCCACTCCCTAACTCTCTATTCCTCCACTCCCTAACTCTCTAGTCCTCCACTCCCTCACTCTCTAGTCCTCCACTCCCTAACTCTCATCTCCTCCACTCCCTAACTCTCTACTCCTCCACTCCCTAGCTCTCTACTCATCCACTCCCTAACTCTCTATTCCTCCACTCCCGAGCTCTCTTCTCCTCCCTAACTCTCTACTCCTCCACTCCCTTCTCTCTTCTCCTCCACTCCCCCTCTCTTCTTCCACTCCCTAACTCTCTACTCCTCCACTCCCCCTCTCTCTACTCCTCCACTCCCTAATTCTCTACTCCTCCACTCCCTAATTCTCTACTCCTCCACTCCCTAATTCTCTACTCCTCCACTCCCCCTCTCTCTACTCCTCCACTCCCTAATTCTCTTCTCCTCCACTCCCTAACTCTCTACTCCTCCACTCCCCCT
>NC_088217.1:36961452-36963952 GCF_036934945.1 Oncorhynchus masou masou
AACAGCAATGTGCATATGTGTGTGTGCGTGGGTGGGTGGAGGCGGCTTCTCCCAGATCCACATCACAGGGTTGCCTAACACAAACCATCCCTCTCAGAGATGGGACCATCCCAAAGACGAGCACACACTCTTCCCTTCCTCTCCTCCCCTATTCCCCTCTCCCTGGTCAGATACACAGCACAACCACTGCCAGTGTGTGTGTGTGTGTGTGTGTGTGTGTGTGTGTGTGTGTGTGTGTGTTGGCTGTGGTTGACTACTCTCAGTTCAGAAGCTGCTCAAACTGCAGACATTACAAACTACTGGAAAACCACACACCCGTTCACATCAGCCATGCATTAGCTGTAGCATGCTAGCCCCCTCCTTTCTCCTCCCTTCAGCCTCCTCTGCCTCCCTGTTAGCATGGGCCTGCCAAATAACACAGGAGATTAGCGCTAAGCTAGCGCTCATACTTCCCCAACACAGAGGGAGAATGTCCTCATTCTGGGCATGTCAGGTCTATGTGTGTGTGTGTGTGTGTGTGTGTGTGTGTGTGTGTGTGTGTGTGTGTGTGAGACTCACTGGCTACTGGATAGCGGGCCACCTTTGGAGTAAGGCGTGAGGTGTTCATCTCCGAGGTCTGCCTTGCTGAAGGAGGAGATCCATTCAAAGAGTCTTGCTCTTAAAGCCGGGATAGAAACAGCCCACAGGTGAATACAGATGTACCCCTAACACCCTCAATCTCCTCTGAACACACAGGCAACTAACAAACACATACAAATAATAGCACGACACACACAACACATTTGTCAGTCACCCCTCCCCTCCATGTCATAATGTTCACCCAGACATTCATGCTCAACTGGCACCTTGGCAGCAGGAGAGGAGTAGGCTGTGCCCTTCTCCAGACAACACACAACAAACACCACATATCAAATGACCTGAGTGCCGTTTACACTGGAGTATAACACACACACCCTACACACACACACCCTACACACACATACACACAGCATGGTAATACACAGAGTCTCTTTGTCAAACCAAGGAGAGGCAGTCTAAAGACATAGTAACTATGTGTGAATTAGTTCCAGCACAGTTCCTCTCCAGGGCACATGGAGGTCACATCAGAGACACTGTATCACTATCTGTCTACATCACACTCTCATTAGCTCTATCGGAGCTGTGTGTGTGTGTGTGTGTGTGAGCCACGCTTGTTTGCAATCATCTAACAATAACTTAGTGAACCCATGTATGAAACAATTCCCCTGAGGTATATGCACATAGCCTTACACTTATTGATATCTGCTCTGAAGCGCGGGGAGACGTTTGTAATGCAGCCAACTGTACCTGTCTCTGTACCTGTCTCTCTTTGGGGTGTGGTTGTCCTGTCTCTGTACCTGTCTCTGTACCTGTCTCTCTTTGGGGTGTGGTTGTCCTGTCTCTGCACCTGTCTCTGTACCTGTCTCTCTTTGGGGTGTGGTTGTCCTGTCTCTGTACCTGTCTCTGTACTTGTCTCTGTACCTGTCTCTGTACCTGTCTCTCTTTGGGGTGTGGTTGTCCTGTCTCTGTACCTGTCTCTCTTTGGGGTGTGGTTGTCCTGTCTCTGTACCTGTCTCTGTACCTGTCTCTCTTTGGGGTGTGGTTGTCCTGTCTCTGTACCTGTCTCTGTACTTGTCTCTGTACCTGTCTCTGTACCTGTCTCTCTTTGGGTTGTGGTTGTCCTGTCTCTGTACCTGTCTCTCTTTGGGGTGTGGTTGTCCTGTCCATTGTGCAGGCTGTGCAGGCTGCTGTGTGTGTTTGCTTTGGGGAAAGAGGTTGAGGTAGAGTTGGTGCTGAGGTCCAGACCCTCTCCAGTGTGCTGCTGCTTCAAGGCCTCCTCTGCAGACTGCACCCCCGACACCTCCTTCCACAGCTGCTGCAGGTCCCCGGGACACATGGCTGCAGGGGTGAGGAGACGGGTGGGTGGAAGAGGGAGAGGGGGGAGGTGGAGATAGAGTTAGTACATATTAGTCACAAAAAAACATTTCATAACCCCCCACCCAGTGACACATGCAGGCTATCCACACACATACAGTGCCTTGCAAAAGTATTCGGCCCCCTTGAACTTTGCGACCTTTTGCCACATTTCAGGCTTCAAACATAAAGATATAAAACTGTATTTTTTTGTGAAGAATCAACAACAAGTGGGACACAATCATGAAGTGGAACGACATTTATTGGATATTTCAAACTTTTTTAACAAATCAAAAACTGAAAAATTGGGCGTGCAAAATTATTCAGCCCCCTTAAGTTAATACTTTGTAGCGCCACCTTTTGCTGCGATTACAGCTGTAAGTCGCTTGGGGTATGTCTCTATCAGTTTTGCACATCGAGAGACTGAAATGTTTTCCCATTCCTCCTTGAAAAACAGCTTGAGCTCAGTGAGGTTGGATGGAGAGCATTTGTGAACAGCAGTTTTCAGTTCTTTCCACAGATTCTCGATTGGATTCAGGTCTGGACTTTGACTTGGCCATTCTAACAC